>NC_136966.1:42538008-42545508 GCF_032717465.1 Coenobita brevimanus
TAATTCTCACCTTGCACATCTGAAGTACTGTGTGCAGTTTTGAACATCACGATACTAAACACAACGAAATTAGAGCAGAGTGAAGAGTGGTAGAATTATATCCAAATTAAGGAACAAATATGAGGAGCATTGAGAAGAACTAAAGCAACTAAAGTTATCTGACTTCTCAATGTGCAGTACATGAAAGGATCTACTCATCTATCTGTTTATCAATATCCAGGGGCCATAATCCACTTGTTGACCCAGAGGGAATACGTATAGGTTATGTGGTTACCATCCAGCATTGTAAATGGTTTCCTGACTTACAAAAAACCATTGAGCCACATGACAAGGAAAGGGGAGTAATAAAAAAATGACTGGAAAGATGGGAGAAATAGGAAGAGAGAAGGGTTGACACTGAAAAATAATGAAAAAGGTGAAGGAAGAAGTAGGCAGCACTACATTGAGTACGTGAATGATGGTCGACACCACATATCATCACATAATCAAGTATGTAAGATTTTCATAGGACTTCACAATATGGTAGTCAATGAATACTGGTCAAATTACACCATAAACAATGGTAAAAAAAAAAACATATCTACAAGCGGTTCCAGTCAAATGAAACAAGAAAATTTTTCTTCGGTATGGTTCTAAATATAATGAACGAATTGTCCAAGAGTGCGAAAGACTGCCATGTAGTAACAACATTTAAGCAGCTTGGATAAGTAGATTACCGGGCTTCGAACGTCCAGTTAAACACGCTTGTAACACAGTAATAAAAAAACCCTCTCTGGTTGTTTTCTTCTCATTCTGATCATGAAGAATACAGCAACAGCTCATTGTTGTTAATATATTCATCTAACTCTTCCCTTACGGATTAAGATGGTATACAGTATAGATTTCTTTTCAGTCATCCCTATGAAATTTCCATGCAAGTTATCCCATGTTGCATGGTTGTCCATACTTCTTCCTCCCGGTTAAGTAGTAGAGACGTACTGCACAGTAGATATCATATTCATAGTCTTCTGTGTAACGAAGTATCTCAAGAGAACCATCAGGTTTGCTGCTGTTTGCTGATCTTGATACTCGTTTGTACTCCCTCTCTACCTTCACCTTCCCCCTCTATCCTGTCCCTGCATCCCCTCCATCTCTTTCCTCACTCACCCTCAGTACTCTACCTCCTCTTCGCTTTTCCCCTTTATCCTGTCTCATCCCCTCTACTTCCTTCTTACGCTCTATCCCTCCCTCCCCCTATATCCCCCCGATCCTCTCTATCCCCTCCCTCTCCTGCCTTACCCCCTCCTCCCCATCTGTCTCGTTCCCCCTCTATCATCCGCACCACGAGTCCCTCCAACCAAGGCCGATAGGACATAAGTATGATTACCCTCTGAAAGGGAGTGCAAGTAAAGGGGCCTGTGTTGATACTGGTAGCCATCATTAACCGTCGTGGTGGGTACAGCTTTAGTAATCAGTTTCAATTAAATACAAGCGATTTTATTCAGGTGTGACTGAGTCATGGAAGCCTGATAATGATCATCCTCATCAACATCAGCCATTGCAAGTCCGCTGCTGAACAAAGGCCTCCCCCAACCTTCTACACGAATTCCTTGACTGAGCAAATTTTTGCTATGTTTTCCTTGCAGATTTCTTTATCTCATCTCTCTCCACCTCCTGTCTGGCCTTTTTCTGCTAAATTACAGTCTCTTTGTGTCCAGTCAGTCAGCCTTGTGCTCCATCGGTTATCCCTTGTTCTTGCTACAAGGCCTGCTGCCCACCTCCATTTCTGTTCTTTTTATAACTATAATGTCTTTGACTTTAGTCTGCTCTCTCACCCAAGTTGATCTTTTCCTGTCTCTTGAGGATATTCCCAACACTGACCATTCCATTGCTGTCTGAAAACGGATTACTTCATTTTCCATCGGATTTTGTTGACTTCCAGGTCTTACAATCGTACGTCGTAGCTGGAATTATACATTGGTTATATACTTTTCGTTTCATACATATTGGCAAGCTACTTTTCAATCTATGTTTACCGAAAGCTTTCCATCCAATTGTAATGCGTCTTTTTATTTCGCTGTCATGGTCTTTCGTAAATTTTAGTCTTCGCTCCAAGTAATTGCACAGTTCGACTTCTTCAAGTGATAGGGAAAGGGACATCTAAATATTCTGAACGGTTGTGTGTACTTACGTAGGTACTTAAATGGCTAATTTCAAGTCTACTTAGGAAAAAAATATGGATAGTGGAAAATTTCTGGACTACATGCGTGAAAAAATCAGAAAAAAGTAACGGATGTCTTCCCCGCCGCCCACCCACCACACCCTCCGGGAAACTGACCAGCAGGAAGAGGAAACAAATAGATTGCACTTGTTGGAAGGGACAAACAAGGAGATTTTATGGCATGCAATGAGGAAAGAATTGTTGTCTCATTTGTTAATTTCTATTCCATGGTTTTTCAAAATGAGATTCGAGTCAGTTCCGAGATGGGTAGGGTGAGGCAGGTGGCAGCGGAGTGAGGCAGATGGTAGGTAGGGTGAGGCATGTGGTACATGATGTGAAGCAAGTAGTAGGTGGGGTGAGGTAGATGGTGCGAAGCAGGTGGTTGGCGGTGTAAGGCAGTTGGTAGGTGGTGTGTGGCAGATGGTAGGAGGGTGAGGCATGTAGTACTTGGTGTGGGGCAGGTGGTAGGTGGGGTGAGGCTGGGGATAGATGTGGTGAGGCAGGTGGCTGGTGGTGTAACACAGATGGAAGCCGGGGTGAGGCAGGTGGCAGGTGGTGTGACACAGGCGGCAGATATGGTGGTAGGATTGATGAGGCAGGCAGGATTTGGGGGGGTCCTAAAGTACGAGGCACGTGAGATGAGGCAGAGGCGGGATGGGGTATATACGTGGTGTGAAACACGTGAGGCAGGTGGGGCGAGGCGGGTTCAGTAAACAGGGTATTTTGGTAGCGGGTGGCCAGGGAGACACGTGAACACTCTGTCCTGCCCTGCTTTGCCCTGCCCTGCCCTGCTATGCCGTGCCTTGCCTACCCTCCCCTGCCATACCTTCTCTCTGTCCTGCCTTGCCGTCTTTCTGCCCTCCCCTGTCATACCCTTACCTCTCCTTCTTGCATTGATTTGCCATGCCGTACCTTGCCCTTTCCTGCTCTGCCCTGCCCTGTCCTGTCTTTCGTTTCCATACTCTTTTCCTGCCTTGTCTTTGCCCTTATTTTCTCATTCCTTCCATCCCTCCTCTTCGATTCGATTCCATTCCACTTCATCCCCTTCCCTTCCCTTCCCTTCCCTTCCCACTTTTCCATTTTGTGTTCTATCTCGTCACTTCATTTTACTTGCTCTCACTTTCTTTGTTCTTCCCTTTCCTTCTCTTCCCTTCTGTTTCCTCTCGTTGGAGAAGGGATGCGGAAAGAAAGAAGAAGGTAAGAAAGAAAGGAAGGGAAACGAAGAAAGGAAGGGACAAGAGGAGGGAAAGCGGGAGGAGAGGGGAATGGTAAAGTGAGGATGAGGAGGGGAAATGGAGAAGGAGGAGGAAGAGGGGAGAAGAGGGGAAGGGGAACTAAAAAATAAGGGAGAAGAGGTAGTGGGTGAAGAGACAATGGAAAAAGGAAGAGGAGACGGAAGGAAACAAAGCGATGAAGGGAGAACGTTGGAGGGAAAGGAAGAAAGAAAAGGGGGAGAGGGAGAGAGAGAGAGAAGGGCAGAAGGAAAGGAAGTGCAAGGAGAAAGATGGATGAAAGGGGGAGAGGAGGAGAAATGGAAACTAGTGGAATAATGAGCAGCAAGAAGGAAGGACACACAAGAAAACGGAGGGGGGAGGGGAGAGAAGGAGGAAAGTGGGAAAAGAAGGAAGAAAGGAAGGAAGAAGGTGAGAGGGATGAGAACTGATGTGGAAGGGAGGGGAGGAAGGTGAGAGAGTGTGCAAGGGAGGGAGGCGGAGAGAGGAGGGGAGAAAAAAAAGAAGAAAGGCATTGAGAGAAATTGGGAAGAGAGGACGTGGAAAAGAGGGGGAAGCAGGAAGATGAAAGAAGAATAGGGAGGAGGATATTGACGAAAGCAGGAGAAGGGGAGAAGTAAAGGAGAATGAAGGAAGGTCGAGAGGGAGAAAAGGGAGAGGGGAGGAGGGGAAGGAGGAGAGAGGAAGAGGTAGAAAGGAGAGAGAAAAGAAGGAAGATGGATGAGAGGGAAGAGAAAGAAGAGGAGGAAGGAAGGAAGGAAGAAGTGCACTAGGGGAAAGAGAGAAGAAGAGGGAGGAGAGAGACAGCCGAGTGGGAGAAGCAGAGGAAAGAGAGCAAGGGTAGGGAGAAAAGAAAGGGAAATGAAAGGGGGGAAGGGAGGAGGAATGGTAGGGGAGAAGGAGAGGAAGGAGAAAGAGGGAAGGAGGGGAACCTGATCAAAATACATGCTAATTACCTCGCTGTTATAGTCACCCCTGCCTTTCCTTCCTTTCATGCTTCCCTAAATTCGTTCTCTCTCTCTCTCTCTCTCTCTCTCTCAGCCGTATGCCAGACTCGCTCACAGCAGTTTGTGTATCTAAGCACTCATTTTTGAATTATGATTCGCATCCTCGTACTCCATTCCCTTTTGGGTACAGGGTTAGGCAGATTATAGGGAACTGTAGTCTTTCCATGTGGCCTGTCTGCCCTGTCCGGTTTCCGAGGATTTATTTCTCCTTTGTTGCTCCCAGAGGTGCGTTTCTGCAGGGTTTTTATCGGCTCCAAGTTCTCTGTCCCTTCTCAAGCCCTTCGTCAGTTGTCTTTGGAACTTATGTCTCTCCACAGTGGCGCAGTTCCTGTAGTAGTAGTAGTAGTTGTTCCCTAGGCAGTCTGGCCGAACAGCCCCGAGTCCCTTAGGAAGGCCATGGCCGAGACCGGGCTTTCCCACAGAGCTCTCAAAGAGTGTATGTTGTGTTGTTGGCGTAGGTGATTGTGTGCAATGCAGTCTTCCATAATGTGCTTAATAGTATGGGGTGCTGTGTTGCATCCTGGACAGGCATCAGCGACGAAGTCATCCAGCCTTTTCTGGTAGCATAAGGGACTGGATGGTACCCACATTTTAGCTTGGCCAGGTGGACCCTGTCCTCACGAGGAAGATAGGATTCAGAAGGGTGGATGTCAGGAGGCCGTGCATGCAGCTGTGTGTTGTCTTTAAGTGACTGAATGGAGTGGCGAGTGATCTGAGTGTGGATATGCTTCTGGAAGCTGGTCTGAGGTGGGCGAGAGGGGAGAGATGACAGTATTTGTGTATGGTATCGTGTGCTGGGTGTTGTTTTGATGTTCCTTGGTGTGGGTGGATGTGCTGCCATGTACTGTAGTGGATGTTGTGTGTTTGTGGAGGCTGCAGCAAAAAACTGGGTGCCTCTAATGTCTAGGTGATCCTTGACTTTGAGGACTTTGGTTTCTTTGATGTAGGTGGTCTGTGGGTGTAGTAGCTGTGCAGCCTGTGATTATTTATAGGGCCTTGTTCTGTATGGTCTGTAGAGTGTTGTAGTGTGTTTTGGTGAGGTTAGAAGCCCAGGCAGGGCTTGCATAATTCATCACTGAACGTATGTATTGTTTGTATACTGTGGTGGTGGTTTCTTTGTTGTGTCCGAATGTTGTATGGGCAAGTGACCTCAAAGCACTGAGTCTTGGTGTTATTATATTTTTAATGTTTGTGATGTGTTGTTTAAATGACATTGATGTACTGTATGATACACCAAGGATTTTGCGTGTGTATGTGTGTGTGTGTGTGTGTGTGTGTGTGTGTGTGTGTGTGTGTGTGTGTGTGTGTGTGTGTGTGTGTGTGTGTGTGTGTGTGTGTGTGTGTGTGTGTGTGTGTGTGTGTGTGTGTGTGTGTGTGTGTGTGTGTGTGTGTGTGTGTGTGTGTGTGTGTGTGTGTGTGTGTGTGTGTGTGTGTGTGTGTGTGTGTGTGTGTGTGTGTGTGTGTGTGTGTGTGTGTGTGTGTGTGTGTGTGTGTGTGTGTGTGTGTGTGTGTGTGTGTGTGTGTGTGTGTGTGTGTGTGTGTGTGTGTGTGTGTGTGTGTGTGTGTGTGTGTGTGTGTGTGTGTGTGTGTGTGTGTGTGTGTGTGTGTGTGTGTGTGTGTGTGTGTGTGTGTGTGTGTGTGTGTGTGTGTGTGTGTGTGTGTGTGTGTGTGTGTGTGTGTGTGTGTGTGTGTGTGTGTGTGTGTGTGTGTGTGTGTGTGTGTGTGTGTGTGTGTGTGTGTGTGTGTGTGTGTGTGTGTGTGTGTGTGTGTGTGTGTGTGTGTGTGTGTGTGTGTGTGTGTGTGTGTGTGTGTGTGTGTGTGTGTGTGTGTGTGTGTGTGTGTGTGTGTGTGTGTGTGTGTGTGTGTGTGTGTGTGTGTGTGTGTGTGTGTGTGTGTGTGTGTGTGTGTGTGTGTGTGTGTGTGTGTGTGTGTGTGTGTGTGTGTGTGTGTGTGTGTGTGTGTGTGTGTGTGTGTGTGTGTGTGTGTGTGTGTGTGTGTGTGTGTGTGTGTGTGTGTGTGTGTGTGTGTGTGTGTGTGTGTGTGTGTGTGTGTGTGTGTGTGTGTGTGTGTGTGTGTGTGTGTGTGTGTGTGTGTGTGTGTGTGTGTGTGTGTGTGTGTGTGTGTGTGTGTGTGTGTGTGGTAAGGGAGTGTTGTTTATGGTGAGGTGGGGGATGTGACTGTGTTCTGCTGTCCAGTTTGTGAGAAGGGTCACTGTAGCTTTGGCTGGGGCTATTTTGAGCCTGTTTGTGGTGAACCATTCGTGTAGTGTGTTGAGGTAAGGTTGAATGTGCAGTTCCTGTTTATGTGGATGGTTCGAAGTCAGACGCTGGCGTTGGGTTTGGGGTGGTATTTCCAAGTTCCGTACGAGGTGGGAGTCTTCCTGTCGATGCATCTATTTTTACTGCGGAATTGTCTGCTATCATTTTAGCTCTAAAATTGATTTGAGTTCATGAAGATATCTCATTTACAGTTTTTAGTGATTCTCAAAGTGCCCTTTTGGCCCTTGAGGGTTTTAACCCTACTCACCCATTGGTCCTTGCCATCCTCGAGTGGCTTTACCTGAGTGGGCGGCAGGGTAAACTCGTCGGATTTTGTTGGGTCCGTGCTCATGTTGGTGTAACTGGTAACGAAAGGGCCGATGCACTGGCCAAAGCTGCTTCTTCTCGTCGACCCTACTATTTACCCACTTCCTGCTCCAGATTTGACTCCTGTCATGTTTGTAGTTCAGGCTTGTCGACAGGTAAGGTGGGATGCTGTTCGTGACAGTCAACTAAGGAAGGTTACCGTAAGGGTTGTTATCAGTAGGGCGCTCCCTTCCATGCTTAGACGGTTGGAAACTGCTGTGACCAGACTGTGCATTGGGCAATCCCAGTTAACTCATGGGTTCCTGATGTGTGGTGGGAACCAGCCATATTGTGATGACTGCCTGGCCCCCCTTATTATCCGGCACTTGCTGGTCGAGTGTTCGAGTCTGGGGGACCTGAGTCAGAGGTTCCTCCATAGCCATAGGGGAGCGGATGGTGCCTACTGTCTGTCCTCCGTGCTTGGGAGAGCCTCTTTT
>NC_136966.1:42548008-42570508 GCF_032717465.1 Coenobita brevimanus
AAGACGGGTTGAAATGCTATGCTTGATCTTCCATCTGCACAAATGGAACCCCGAGTTCGAAAAGTGCATCAAGCAGGCTGTGGAAATGTTGTCAGAATTGTGGGATAAGTTGAAGATCCCAACTGTGACTCCATACCGTATCATCAACAAGATCACGCACCCCAGAACTTCTCGCCCGTCCAGTTCCAGGCCCCTAGTGCACTGCATCTCGCTAGACGGGTGGCAGGGGCCATTTATTTGTTGAAAATCTTGATGTTCCTAGATCAGTTCGAGCAGCTTCGTCCCACACGTTCGTCTTTGCATGGACCCAGTCGGAGGGAAAACTTCTGGGAGAAACTGACGGACTTCTGCATTTTCGCTGTGTGCAACTACGTGTGAGCTTGGTTCTTTGTCACGTTAGCAGCTACTGCTCCCCGCATGGACCTCACCCATTTGAAGGAGCTGGCATTGCACATGGAGCAAGCCATCAGGGATGTTGGGGCCACAGCCTTTGCTCGTCATTTTGGTATCTGTCTGTGGCGACAGTTGGGCTCACAATGTTCGACAGTGGGGTGTCCAATACAGAGAAGATGGCAATGGTTCACTGCATAAACACCTGAGAGCTAGGAAGAACCAACCTCGCATTTGCATTCCTCCCCCGAGCATGTCGTGAGGAAAAGCCTGTCGTAGTTTCTCACCAGTATGGCGAAGATCGTGTGGCAACAACTGGACATCAACTCCTCGTTTATGGCCAGTGATCCTGTAACCTGGGCAATCACAGAAGCCTGTGCTCGAGGGACAGTGCCGTCAAGCTGTTGGTGACAAATGACGCGGCAGAGCTTGGCGTGGCCGTCATTCAAGAGTTCATGATCCAGGGAAGGACAGACAAGAGGATCAACTCCAGGCCATGGTTCAAGTTGCTAAAGAACATCGGCGAAAGTACTCTCAGACGGCAAACAAGTGTGTCCTGCGCTAATACACATTTCTTCTGTGTGTTCTATCACTCGCCATGGTATATCCAGTGTGATATTGAATTACACTTTTTTTTTTTTCCATTACACTGAAGTAGGAATATTATAACAGAACCGAAAATCAGTTTCGTTGCACGACCCCTAAATGATGCCCGATCCTGGAGAAAATTTACACATGTTGTTTCTCCTTCAATTGGAACATTCATGAGCGTGAGCAAAGAAATCTGACCTCTCTTATTCTATTCCTGTATTCCATGACGTACCCTAATATGCGGTATATATATATATATATATATATATATATATATTACTTCTACGATGGAACACATTCTGTCCATTTCTCCTTTCTCTGAAATCTCCATTCTTGGAGATTTCAATGTTCACCACCACCTTTGGCTCTCCTCTCCTTTCACGGATCCACCTGGTGAACAAGCCTACATCTTTTCTATCCTTAATGACCTAGAGCAGCTTGTACAGCACCCTACCCGTATCCCTGACCGCCTTGGAGAGAGCTCCAACATACTTGACCTCTTCCTCACAACTAATCCTTCTGCTTACTCTGTTAATCTTTTCTCTCCGTTGGGCTCCTCCGATCACAACCTTATTACCTTAACCTGTCCTATTGCTCCAGTACGGCCTGCGGACCCTCCAGGGAAACGTCATCTCTGGCATTTTGGAGCTGCGGACTGGGAGGCCCTCAGGCAGTACTTCTTTGATTTTCCCTGGAATGATTATTGCTTCCATGGCCGTGAGCCATCTGAGTGTGCCTTGCGCATTACGGAGGTTATTCTCTCGGGCATGGAAGCATACATTCCTTTCTCATATCCTTTGACTAACGCAAGAAAGCCTTGGTTTAATCACGCTTGTTCTAATGCTGTCCGCAACAAGGAGAAGGCCTACAAAAGGTACCGGAGCCAACCCACCCCTGAATCACATAATCTTTACGTTTCTGCCCGGAATCGTGCTAAGTCTGTTCTTCGCTCTACTAAAAATAATTTCATCCATACTAAATGCTCTCAACTCTCCAACTCGAATTCTTCCCACTCCTTCTGGCACCTTGCCAAAAATCTTTCTAACAACTTTACCTCATCATCCTTCCCTCCTCTTTTCACCTCTGATGGTTCTGTAGCTATTTCTTCTACTGATAAAGCAGATCTCTTCGCACAGACTTTCTCCTCCAATTCCACCTTAGACGATTCCGGTGCTGTTCCTCCATCACTTCCCCCCTCTGACTTCCTCATGGCTGACATTAAAATTTCTTCAGTTGATGTATTTTCTGCCATTACTGGCCTCAGTACTAAGAAGGCATATGGGCCTGATGGGGTCCCTCCTGTTGTTCTCAAAAACTGTGCTTCTGTGCTTACACCCTGCCTAGGCAAACTATTTCGCCTTTGTCTGTCAACTTGTACCTTTCCTTCTTGCTGGAAGTTTGCTCTCATTCAGCCAGTCCCAAAGAAGGGTGACCACTCCCAACCCTCCAACTATCGTCCAATTGCTTTAACGTCCTGTATTTCAAAAGTTTTCGAGTCAATTCTTAATAAAAAAATTTTAAGGCATCTTTCCTATCACAACCTTCTTTCCGATCGTCAGTATGGGTTCCGTCAGGGACGCTCCACTGGCGATCTTCTCACCTACCTTTCAGATTCCTGGTCATCCTCCTTTCGGGACTTTGGCGAAAGCTTTGCCATTGCACTTGACATCTCAAAGGCTTTCGATCGAGTCTGGCATAAATCTTTAATTTCCAAACTGCCCTCCTACGGTTTCTATCCTTCTATCTGTACCTTCATCGCTAGCTTCCTTTCTGGTCGTTCTATAGCTGCTGTCGTAGATGGCCATCGTTCTTCTCCTAGATCTATCAACAGTGGTGTTCCTCAGGGCTCTGTCCTATCACCAACTCTCTTCCTTTTATTCATCAATGATCTTCTAAGCTGTACATCTAACCCTATCCACTCATACGCTGATGACTCCACCCTTCACCTTTCCATTCGGTTCCCGCAACGCCCATCTCAACAGTTACTTCAAGAAACAAGGGATGAGGCTATGGCACACCTAATATCTGACTTGGCTCATATCTCTGACTGGGGTAAAAATAATATGGTTGTCTTTAATGCTTCTAAGACTCAGTTCTTACACCTATCAACCCGACAAAATCTTCCACAGGTATACCCACTAATGTTTAATAATATTCAGATTAATCCTGCATCATCCTTGAACATGCTTGGGGTTTCATTTACTCGGGACTTATCTTGGAAAGATCATATTACATCTCTTGTAAAATCTGCTTCCAAGAGATTGGGTGTGCTAAGCCGACTCCGCTCTTTCTTCACCCCTGCACAATTGTTGACTCTATACAGGGGTTTTATCCGCCCCTGTGTGGAGTACAACTCTCATGTGTGGGGAGGCTCCCCACATACAGCTCTTCTCAATAGGGTGGAGTCAAAGGCTTTTCGTCTCATTAACTCTCCTCCTCTTACTGACTCCCTTCAACCTCTGTCTCTTCGCCGCACTGTTGCATCTTTATCTCTTTTCTATCGCTACTTTAATGGTCACTGCTCCTCTGAACTGTCTGCTTGCATTCCTCCACCTCTACGACGGGCGCGTAGCACCCGTCTGGCAGCAAACTCTCATCCCTTTTCTGTCCAACTCTCTAATGCAAGAGTTAACCGTTACTCCCAGTCTTTCATTCATGCAACAGGTCAGCTCTGGAACTGTCTCCCTCTGTCTGTATTTCCTCCTGCCTATGATCTCCAGTCTTTCAAACGCAGTGTGTCCAGGCATCTCAAAATGATCGGATCTTGAATTTGGCTCTCTATTGTATTTTGTTTTTCTCTTGGAGGGAACTGTTACTGCGGGCTCATGGCCTTTGGTTCCTTCTTCCTCGCATAAAAAAAAAAAAAAAAAATATATATATATATATATGTATATGTATATATATGTATATGTATATATATTATATATATATATGGTAAATGTTGATGGTGGAGATTGGAATCTGAAGCAGCTGCTGTTTGCAGATGATACTGCACTGGTGACTGATTCAGAGGAGAGATTGAGACAGTTGGTAGAGGAGTTTGGAAGGGTGTGTGAAAGGAGGAATTTGAAAGTAAATGAGAATAAGAGTAAAGTGATGAAGTGTACGAGGTTGATAGATGGTAGGGGGATGAATATAGTTTTGAATGGTGAGTTGCTTGAGGAGGTAGATTGTTTTAAATATCTAGGGTCACATGTTGCTGTGGATGGAAGAATAGATGCAGAAGTGAAGTTTAGAATAAAATGAAGTAGGAAAGGTGCTGGGAGGAATGAAAAAAGTGTTTAAATGTCGTTCGCTTAGAATGGATGTAAAGAGAAGGCTGTATGAGGGTGTTGTGGTACCGACTGCATTATATAGGGCTGAAACATGGAATATGGGTGTAGCAGAGAGGAAAAGTTTGAATGTAATGGAGATGAGGTGTCTGAGGAGTATGTGTGGAGTGACGCGTATGGATCGGGTGCGAAATGATGAAGTGCGAAGGAGAACTGGAGTTGTTCAGGAGATGGCTGGTAGAGTTGAGCAGAGGGTGTTGCGATGGTTTGGGCATATGGAGAGAATGGATAATGAGCGATTGGTGAAAAAGATAACTAGATCTGATGTGAGAGGTGTAAGGCTGAGAGGAAGACCACGAATAGGATGGATGGATAGTGTGAAGAGAGCGCTGGATGCGAGAGGGATGTCTGTCGAGCAAGGAAGAGTGGCTGTGCGTGACAGAAATAAATGGAGAGAAATTGTGAATAAAAAAGTGATGACGCAGCCCTGAGGGGATATTCTCCAGCATTTGGTCTGATCAGCTAGTCAGGTCAGGTGCGGGTAAGGGGATGGGTATGTTATGATGTGGCAGGGGTAAACCAGCTCTGCTGTCGGGCCCTGCTGCGGATGTCACTGATTGCATTGCGCAGTTGACCCTTGTGCGGTGTGGTGCGGTGAGGATCTGTCCGTTCTCCCCTTTGGGGCTAAGATGTGAATGAATGTGTTTAAATGGATGAGTAAATGGAGAGTGTGTCGTCCTGTCTCGGCTACCTCCCTTTCCTTGGGGGAAGCAGCCTAGGTATATAGATAGATAGATATATATATATATAATGTGGTAGGTGGGGGCGCTCACCATCCACTCACTCGATGTAGTGCTGCTCTAAGGTGACTGCCCTCTCCTCTTTTCCTTCCTTCCTTCCTTCCTATTCTGTTTTTCTTTCCTTCATTCCTTCCTCTTCCTTCTGTTGACGGGTGATTCTACACAGTGACAAGCTAAATGGTTTCCAGTACACCAGGAAACCATTTACTATGCTGGGTAGTAACCATATAGCCAAAGTATGGCGCCTGGTGATTTAGTGAGTAAATAAGACGCTCCAATCGGATTGAGCCGGTGTGGGTTTATATCCAAGGGGTGGTTGGGGTTTATTGCTCACGTAATGCGACTCCGGGATGAGTGAGGCTGGTCACTCTCATCTTAAATATCAGGACCAACTTGCTTGCCCCGGGCTCCTACGCTTCTCATGGGGTAACAAAGGAATAGATGATATATATATATATATATATATATATATATATATATATATATATATATATATATATACTGTATATGATTTATATATGAACGTAATATAAGTAAAATGAGCCAGTGAGTAAGGGTGAGTTAGTAAGAATGTCGCATGAATGAGTCACTGACGGTTGGATGAGTCAATGTGTAAGTGAAGTGTGTCGGTGTGACTGACTATGAAGTAAGTGACGTAGAATAACATGAGTCAGTGAGAGTTGCAATATAGTCTGAGGCAGGGAGTATGAGATTAGTGAGTCAGTGAGAGTGGAATGAGTCAGTCAGCAAGCTTGGGGGGAAGCGGCCAGGTGTTTTTGTGCCGGTGACGTTCATTCGAATCCATGCTGGGTGTGACTAGACTACTTCTGGCACGCGAACCCAGGACCAGGGAGTGCCAAGACGGGCGCGCTGCCAGGTGGGAACAGTGCCACGGTAGGGGGAGGGGGGTCTGTTTTATTTATGGGGCGATGGTCTTGGTGCTAGGTCATTTTTCTTTCTCTCTCTCTCTCTCTCTCTCTCTCTCTCTCTCTCTCTCTCTCTCTCTCATTTCCTTGTCCGTTTTTTCATGTCTTGTTCTTGTTCTCCTACCTCCTTCCCTGTTTTCTCGCTAATGTTCCTTACTTCCAAACTTATCCTTGGCCACTTCCCCTGTCTGATTACATTAATTCCGTGTTGTATCATCTCCAGCTCTCCATGATCAACGAATCATTCTGTATCTTTTAAGCCGAGGATGTATTATTAAATATTATTCCTACTACAACCAGACAATTTTAACACAGGAGGAAGATCTGTTAGTCAGAGTATGAAGGCTGTGTCTGACTTGTACAGTTCAAAGATTTGTCCTGAGCTTAATACAATGCCTTGAAAGTTGAAAAAACACAATATAAATGATGTATGTCCTCTGGCTGAATGGGTTAATATGGTTAATATTGTTAAGACACAGATTCCCCTTCTCATTCCCTCTTATTAACTCTATGTCTTGTCATCTCATTAATTCTCTGGACCATTTACTTTCCTCTTAATCTGTCATACTATTTACTCTTCTTTGACACTAAATGACTGTTTATGTTTCGTGTGTGTGTGTGTGTGTGTGTGTGTGTGTGTGTGTGTGTGTGTGTGTGTGTGTGTGTGTGTGTGTGTGTGTGTGTGTGTGTGTGTGTGTGTGTGTGTGTGTGTGTGTTCCCTCTGTAGCTCCGATGGGAAACGATTTGGAGGTCTGAAACTTCTTACATGTATTTTAACTATAAAGTTGTGCTCTTTGATGCTGAATGTGCCTCTGGGCATGAGCAGATGTCTCCGAAAGTAATGAACCAATTACCATCGAATGTAACAAAAGAAACTTGACCAACTGGTGACCATAGATCACTCTGTTTTGTGCCTCTGGCTGTACGTTTGTGCATGGGCTGGTGTGTCTCCAGAATTGATGTATAGTCTCCAGTGTTGCTACTTAGTTTTATCTTCTTGTAAACAGAGGCATCCTGTATTGAGGCTTCTTACTGCGCATCTATATAGTCGTGATCAGACTCACTGAGATTTAACCTTGTAAAAAGCCTTAACTCATGGAACGACAAGTAGTGATGCTTGTATACTATAAACCTCTCCATCACAATAACATAATTTAATAATAATTTGTCTTGCTGCCCCAAGACAATTATATGCGTTCAAGAGAGAATTTGTGTGGTAGAAAGCTTAATGAAGGCAGTATCTAACTCCCTAGTGTGTAAAAGTCTACGCTAAGCTGGATACAATCTTGTGGAGAAAGCAAAAATTAAAGTGAACATCACTCTACTAAAGAGGTAAATCTCCCTCGCTTATTCCGTCACTGGTTTACAGTAACTCTGCACTTCTTAATGGGTCACGGCTTTTACTTCCCTTCTCTTTTTCAGCCTGGCTTTCCTTTCTGAGCCTCATGTTAGTTCCTTATTGTGTCATGTTATAAACATTGCTCTTTCTACCTCTGGGTAGCATCAGATACGGAGATTGTGTTGGTTTAACAGATTCCGTGACTCATCTTCAACTTTTTTTCTACGCCACTTTCATATCCCCTTCAATGTTACTGACGCCAGCTTTGTCGATGTTAAAGCGTTAAGCCGGAGGACATCATTGTTGTTTTATTCATGTTACTTCAGACAATTTCATTCGGCCCAAGAGAGATTTTTCAAACTGGATAGGTAATATATAGCCTGCATCAATGCCTCCACTAATAGAGGCTCTTCTGAAACTGAATAAAAGCAATTGATGGCAAGAAGGATGAAATGTAGGCAATATAAACTTCGCTGCCTACGGAGGCTCACATGTCCCCTACGTCAGCGAAAAAAAGGTTCACTGTGATCAAAGTTTTGCTCGAGATGACGCTTTAATTCATTACTATTTAGAACTGCACATAATTCATAATAGCCTGAAATAGGATTAGGATAAAGATGATGATGATGATGATGATAATATACAGATGTGATCAATAATCCTTTTACTTATCTTGGGTTTCTAACTACTGAAACAAAATCACGACCCTTGCAATCTGCTTGTAGATTCTTGATTGACATAATCTTATTCGGTATTGACACGGTTTCGAGAGTGTAACAGAGCTGTCGACTGTAACTGTACTTCTGAGAGTACAATGAATGTGTTTGAATGGATGAGTAAATGGGGAGTGTGTCGTCCTGTCTCGGCTACCTCCCTTTCCTTGGGGGAAGCAGCCTAGGTATATAGATAGATAGACAGATAAACCTTTCCGCACGTTACCACCGCGTTCAGTATTACCGCTGCGGCCAGAGTTTTTTCAGTCTGGGAAAGTGACCCGGCACCGAAAAGTTAAAAACAATCTCAGTTAATCATTATTTTCAATCACGTCATTAATAGTTATATATATATATATATATATATATATATATATATATATATATATATATATATATATATTTTACCATTTAACCCCGAAAATTGGTTCTCTATTCTGTTATTCTATCATCAAGCTTTTTAAGCTGGAAGGGGTAGATACAGCTCTCATTTAACTCTTCGTTGCTACAAGCCTGTCCTAAATTGAAAAATATGTCTGGTGGTGACAAGAATGTAATAAATGGGTCACCTGATTGAAAGGGTTAATACAAGTTTCGGGAAGGACTGAACATGAAGGAGTTAGGATTAAACTCCATTAACCTGTTTTGTTATATCACAGCTTTCTTTATATCGGTATTGAGTTCTTGTTGCCTTCAGACGATTATATTTAACTGAGGGGAGGCCTCTCTTATGGAAGGGGTGAACTGGGACCAGTGGAGTGTAGAACTTAGAAAAAAAAAAATAGTCTAGTGAACGAACGAATAAATCTAAAAAATAGCTTACTAAACCAAATGTCAATAATATTTATACTGTGAATGAAAGAAGGTGAAGATAATTACTATCAGGCATGGAGTAATTATAAAAATAACATTATATATAGAGTGATAAAGGAGGAGAAAAATGATGTGGGAAAGGGAAGATAAAAAAAAAAAATGTCTATGAAACGATCTTTCAGTCTGTCTATTGCCAGACGCCTCAAATCCGTAAAGGAAGGCCACAAACAAATCGCCTCCAAGTCGTCCTGTCCAACGCCATTTAACTACCCTTTCACACTCCCAGCTCACACCTCTCTCTCTGTGAAGCGATAAAGTTCGAAAAAAATGCAGAGTAATTCATGCATAGGGAACGAAATAAAAGCGTGATATGAGACTGAGTATTCGGTATTATGCTGTCAATGTCGGTGGAAAGGTGGCGTTAGGAGACTCACCCCATGCCCCCTCCTGCACTTACTGTATGAATATAAACTATAACAATTCGTCTGTAGTATACAGTATATCTGTCAGTATATCTTCTATCTACTCGGTTTATTTTCATTCTCTCTCTCTCTCTCTCTCTACATATATGTAAATGCAGAAATAAATTGTAACTCCTCCTCTTCCTCTCACTTCTCTTCCTCTTTCCCTCTCCTTCCCCCCCTCTTCTCCCCTCCCCTCCCTCTCCCTCCCCTCCACTCCACTCCCCTCCCCTCCCTCTCCCTCCCCTCCACTCCTCTCCCCTCCCCTCCCCTCCCCTCCCCTCCCCTCTTCTCCCCTTCCCTGCCTCTCCCTCCCCTCCCCTCCCCTTCCCTGCCCTCCATTCTTCTTTCCTTCTCGCCCCTCCTCTATCCCCCTATTCCCACCATCACCACCTTAGGCTTCGTTATCCCCCACTCCCCGTACTCCTTCGCTTCTTCCCTTATTCCTTCCCTTCTTCCCCTACTCCCCTTCCTATCTCTCTCCGTACAACCCCCCCCCCTCCTCTTCCTCCTCCTCTTTCCCATAATATTCTCTCCTCTCGCACTTTTTCCCCATCATCCTCTCCTTTCTTCCTTCCACCGAGTCCCCGACCTCATTTCGCTCACTGTCTGACCTCTCTCTCTCTCTCTCTCTCTCTCTCTCTCTCTCTCATATATATATATTCTAGTCTATTCCTTTATCTGCAAACGATTTTCTTCATCTTTGGAAAAACCTTGAACTGCGATTGTTCTACCTCATTAACCCTTCACAGCTAGAGAGTCAGGAGATAGGATAAAATAAGAGAAAATGCGTCTATAATCATTTCCAGATGCAGTTACTGGAATAAATTATAAACCGATTCATAAAAAATATATCTTCACCTCTTCGTTGTTACCAGAACAGCAAAACTAAACCAAATAATAATGAATAGGTAAATGAATAACCCAAATTATTCCATGTAACCACTACCCTCGTCCTTCTCTCCTCCTCCGTTTGCCCTTCTACAAGCGCCCAATCAGACTCGTTTAATCCTTTTTTTTTTCTCTCCTTTTTTTTTTTGCTGTTGATTCTATATATGTATGCTTGGCTTAGGAAAAAAAATCGTTTTGAACTGGAAGGGTTAGTTACATCCTTATTCAGTTCCTTCAGTACAGGAGATGAATACGGTCGTTGAATGTAATTATCTGATGGTATTAGGATTAGAATGAAAAATACATCACCACAATGAAAGAGTTAATTATAGCCGGTATTGGGGAGGGGGCCGGATAAAGCGGTAGGAGCTATTTTGGCAGGGCGAGTCAGGCACAGAGCTGGAGAGAGAGAGAGAGAGAGAGAGAGAGAGAGAGAGAGAGAGAGAGAGAGAGAGAGAGAGAGAATGTGACTTTCATCCGCCATATTGTTGACATATCCTGGAGGCAAGTTACCAGTGTTCTTGCCTTGTGCTGTCATGTACCACCTTAACTGTACCTGCCTTGCCTCATTACAGCCTCCACTTGACGTAACCATCCTCAGGTCGTCTTATTTCCAACCCTATCCTTAAGAGAGGTTTTTACTAAGTGTATTAGAAACGTCTGAATGTGACAGTAATGGTGTAATGTGCGGCTGTGTGTGAGTGTGCAGTGTTGTTGTTGTTGATCAATACCGATTTGCCAACCAAGAAAACCCGTGGACTGAAAGTAAGCAACCGCCCCTAAAGAATTTTCTCATAGGTTCCCGACGCCGTTGTTTTTGTCTACGTCTCAGTGTAGCGTGTGCTGTACAGTACTACACTATGCGCACTGCGTCATGTGGGCCTACTATAATGCGGGATACGTGTGGTCTGTTATTACACCCAACCACAATCTAAGCTGGCAGTTTAGGGGAACTGAAAGAAGTCGTTTTCTCAGCCTATCTACAATAGGTGAATACGATCAAAGCTACATAAAGATACCCTCAATGGGTGGATGTCTGGGGGGTTGGGAGGACTTGTTGTACGGTCTTTGATGAAGGCGTTGTACTGTCCTGCACATGAAGTGGGTAGGCAGGTGTTTTATTCATTGTTAGTGTAGGAGTGCCTGGAGGTGGGATGTTTTTCAAGAGGGTCTGGAAATGGTTGCGCGGGGACGATTCTATATGCCTTGTTGTTGTGTGGCTCCGTTGCATAACATCAAGGGTATTGTGTGTTGGCACAGGCTGCCAACTAGATTTGTGTGCATCTCATTTCAAGTTATTCTCTAACTGGGAGAACTTTAGTTTCAGAATGCAAGTGAGCCATAGGAGTGGTAATGGTGCAGCCAGTGATGATATGTAGGGTGTTGTTTTGCATGGTCTGCAAGGTTTGTACTGGGCTTTAGGTAAAGTGCCAGCCCATGCTGGGGGGCATGGGACATCACTGATCTAATATATTGCTTGCAGAGTAGGGACAGAGTTTCTTTTTATTGCCCACAGTTTCTCCTGTAAGTGCTTTAAGTGCATTGAGTCTAGAGTGCATCATCTAATATTTTATACGTGGTCCTTGAAGGTGTGTCCAGTGCCTTATGCCACTCGAAAAATCTTGGTGGAAGGAGTATGAGGCAGTGTTAGGTCATTAAGTGTGATGTTAAGGGTGTATCTGTGCTCGCGACTGTCGTCGGTGACGAGTGTGGTGGTAGATTGGGCTGGAGCAACAGTCACTCGTGCCTGAAGTGTACTAAAGCAATCTTGTTGCAGTGAGCAAGCTGTGTGTGCAGTGTGCTGTGTTGTTGTTATGGTAATATCATCTGCATGTGAGGCAATGTTTGTTAGCGACTGTGGTGTGGAAATATCATGCAAATATAGGTTAAAGAGTGTTGGTGAAAGAAAGAGGCCTTAGGGGACCCCTTTAAGGAAGTTTTGTGTTCGTGATGACTTGCCCTGGAATGTAATGTGTGCTTGTCTGCATGATGGATAGTTGGCAGGCCAATGATTACCAGCCATGATAGCGAAGCCGGTGCTGTTTTCAATTTGTCTGTGTGTGTGTCTGTGTGTCTGTTAGCACGATAACTTCACAACAGCTCAAGATATAATCACAAAGTTTTACAGGTATGTAGTAGGGAAAAAATCGATCATGAGTTCGAAATTGGTGAAAGTAGGTCAAGGTCAGGGTCATATTCCGAGCCGCGCTAGATATGTACCGGCTCGCGGCTGGTGTGATTCCTCCCTTGGGGGGGGCCTCTAGTTGTTGACATTTCCCATGTTTGTTTTGAAATTTTAGAGATTAATATGCTTTGGAGGTGGCATCAAAAGCCTTACTAATGTTTATAGTTGTTAGAAGTGTATGATGTACTGGTCTCGAGGAGTTGATGCAGTCGGATGCATGTGTGAGGCTGGTTAGTAAGGTGTTAGTGGACTATAGTGTTCTAATGCTCTTTTACGATTGACCAAGGGGAATATGAGGTGTGGCTGTTTAGAATCAGCCGTTCGGTTGAAATGAATGGTGTTCTACATTCTACTTTAGGTCTGTATGAAAATGGATGTGCCTGGTCTTCATTTGGTTTCATTATTGTGATGATTATTCCATGTTTCCAAATGTTAGGAATACATCAGTGTGTGTGATAAATACTAATGTTTGTGAGGGCCTGGATGCCATGTGGTCCTTTGTTTCAGGTGTTGATTGCTAATGCCATCTGGCCCTGTTCTTGTAGAATTCCTTATTTTCCATATAATGATGTATGTCTGTTCTGAAGTGAAGTCAGTCACTTTGTGACTGAGTGGAAAGGACTGCTTATGTTGAAAATATTGTTTTTTTCAGACACAGTATGTCTTGGTATGAAGTGACTTATACTCGTATTAGGAGAATGGTTCACCGGTATGACTTTTTTTCTTTGTAAGAGGTGATCTGTTATGTGATGGTCTGTCGGACGTGATGGTGGCGTGGGTTGTAGAGGTACATGTTTGTGATTTGGTAATATCACTAAGTATTATGTGTAGCCGAGAGTGATCCGTGGAGTGGCAGAATGTTGTTACAAAGCCCACTCATTTTTCTTCTCTGTTCTGATTTTTACAATTTTCGTTGTGCAATGTGTTGTACAATGTAAAGTGTGGTTTTGTGTTGTGTATGGTGTTGCCAAACACCCCAGCGTGTGCGGGTTGGCTTGGAGAAAGAAAAAAATCCATTCATTTGTCCCTGCTCAGTAATAATATCTCCCACGACATGTCATTCTCATCATCATCACATTGAGAGAATCAGCTTTAGTAAGAAGACTTCTCCCGTTTTTCTCCACTGTGACATAATGTTGTTACTCTGTTCCTTGCAGTCACAGCAGATCTCTGAATTTCATTGTTCCATCTTGTATTCGAGTTCCCTTATCCTCTCACTCAATCGCTGGATTGCCACGCCATTACCCTAGTTGTCCGTCAGCACCTTAATTATAGTCATAACCCAGTATATCTTTTTCGTCAGTTTCCATACCCAAGAGGCTCCATTCCAGTAATGTTAGGGGACTCTTAACTTGCGATCTAAAAATGTACTTAGTTTCCAGGTTTCTGGTCTGCAAATTTGAACAGGAAGAGCATACTGGGTCTATGCAAAATTCTTTTATATCTACGCCTGCGGGGGGAATTGTGTGTGTGTGTGTGTGTGAGAGAGAGAGAGAGAGAGAGAGAGAGAGAGAGAGAGAGAGGGAACAAAAAAATCATCCAGTTTTACCTAAATTTGGTGTAAGAGTTGATAGTCAGCCAAGAGAGTCATTTTTTTTTATAACAATATGTCATAGGTCAGGGTCACATGCCTTGACTAAAGTTTCATCTAGGAAAGTCAACTTAAACAGTTTTATCCAATTCAGATTTAGTAAAACGGTTGAGGTAACGCAAAAACGAAGGGATTCGATTTTGATAACAGTCAAAGGTCAAAGTCACAAGGCAAGGTTAAAGTTCGGTGAGAGTGACTATGTTGAACAGCTAAAACAATTTTGAACTAAGCTGAACAAAACTTTGTGGAAATAATAGGTTGAAAGTCAGGTTCTGTGTCACTCAACTAAAACTGTTTTTGTCCGATTCAGACCAAATTTGTGCAAGAGTTCACTGTAAGGGAACCATAATGATATTCGAATTTGAGAGCAGTCAGTCAAGATCACAAGGGAGAGTTAACTCTGACAGTCTCAATGTGATTTCGACTTGGTGGGAGGGTTTAAGAGTAAGGAAGGATTGAAATATCTGATTCTAAGAGAAATCGGTCGATGGTCAAAATTATGTGGCAAAGTTAAATATTCGACCCTCGGATTAGTTGATGAGGGCAGATATTTCACTCTCTGAGTGCTACTTGTTTTTTTTTTTTTTTTTTTTTTACATGTCTGCGCATCTGCTGGGAGCTGCCCTGCCCGTGTCTCTCACTATCGATTTTCGGAAACGCAGTTTTTCACTTCTGTAAATTTCAGTGACTTTGGCAGTGTAACACCACACCACACCAAGTGCATTAACCAAAGGGATCTGTAGCTTCTGCATTTAGTACTTTTGCACTCTTGACTTCTGTCCTTCCAACAAGGTCCAAGCTTTAATTTCATACGTTAGAGTTGGTATCACAATACTGTCATGTAGTAACTTTTTCACTTCATGCTCACTTCATGTTTCTTATCACAACTTTCAAGGAATCAGCAACCTTTCTTCTTTGTTGTACCCTTTCAAGCACTTCACCCTCCAAACTTCCATCCTTACGCATCACACTGTGGATCGAAGTTTGGAGGATGAAGTGCATGAAAGGGTATAACAAGGAAGAAAGGTTGCTTGTTCCTTGAAAGCAGTGATAAGAAATAGGGAAGTGAGCATGGAAGTGAAAAAGTTACTGCGTGACAGTTTTGTGATACCAACGCTAACGAATGGAAGTGAAGCTTGGACCTTGTTGGAGGGGCAGAAGTCAAGAGTGAGGGCAGTGGAAATGAGTTATTTGCGAGGAGCATGTGGAGTCATATGGAGAGACAGACTGACAAATGAGGATGTGAAGGAGCATTGTGGTGTGGATGTGGACGTGATAGGAAGCGTTAGGAGAAACACATTGAGGTGGTTTGGCCATATGGAGAGGATGTAGAATGAGAGAGTGACGAGGAGGGTGTATATGAGTGAGGTGGAGGGGGGGAGAGGGAGGGAGAGGCCAAGGATGAGATAGAGGGATGGAGTGGAGAGGTATATGAGAGAGAAGGGTGTGAGCTGGGAGCAGGACAGTGAAATGGCGGGGGACGGGGCGACATGGAGGGGATTTGGCGTCTGGCAATAGTTAGATAGATGGTACGCTCTCTTAACATAGAACAGGAGTAATCAAACAGAGGGAATTCAGTCCTGGGGGGAAGTCTGGAGATTAGAGGGGGGGAGGGATTAATAGATAAAGCCCACATGGCCACAATAGGCTAACCTTTTGATTTTATACAAGCGCCTCGTGGCTGTAACAGGACGCTCAAGACCTCCCCAAATAAAAGCTGTTTCTGAACCTCGCTTTGCTTTGCTCAAAACCATTGATTTATGCATCAACACAGGCGAACCACATCCTCCTGCGGGAAGGCATGAAACTCCACAGAAGTGGCTGCCACATTTTCCACGTAAGGTAACACTAATGGAAACATTCATTAGGAGCCAAAACACTCATTCAGAAAATTTCAGTTGACATGAAATTGAAACGGACCCCAGTTCCAGCCATCCTGCCAAGTTTCATTAAAATCATATTTCCAGTTTCAATTGCACAACGTCTCTCATCCCTTTCACAATGTTTAGTCTGTAATGGATCAAAACTGTTTAAAGTTGACTTTGCCCAGTGACCTGCTCTTTGATTTACTGTTCTAAAAACAAAAAGAAAATCCTTTCCTAACCCTATATCCGTCCACTAAGTTTGATCTAAATCGGAACAAAACTGCTTCACTCTGACTTTAACCTGCGGCCATGACCTCTGATTGTTCTCAAAATAAAATAATGTCATTCTTGCCTTATCCTTAACCCTACCAACAAATTTAATTTATACTTGATCAAGACTTTAGGTTGACATTGACCTTCGACCTTTTTATTGGAAAAAAAAAAATCCATGGCTGACCCTTAACCCATCTACGAAGTTTTGTCCAAATGGGAACAAAACTGATTTTTTTTTTTTCCCCTCTCTCTCTCTCTCACACACACACACACACACACACACACACACACACACACACACACACACACACACACACACACACACACACACACACGAAATGTAGGGCAGTTCGGTCGTAGTGAACAGGGTTAGGTGGTAGTATACCCAAATAAATGGTTAAGGATGAGGTGCTCACAAGAAAATTGTCTCTTGATCTCTTAAATGTCAGGATGTACTTTCTCCTTTAATTACTTCACACTGAAGACATATTTTTAAATGCAAGGGCATCTCCAGTAACCAGACCGCCAATCAGTCACTCAAGAATCCTTTTTTTTTTTTTTTTTTTTCCCCGGAGACGAGATGCTTAGTATCCATATAATAGAGAACTCCCGCATTTGTTACTTTTGTATGTGTTCAGCTTGTTATTTCCATCTTCACTTTCTTTTCTTTTATCAGGAGATGCTAAAACTAGACAGCTAATCAGCTTCGTTGATGAAACGTTCTTGTCCCACTGGGTTTACACAGCCCTCGTAGGGGAGGATCGTGTAAGATATGGTGTTCATGAATCATGACTGAAAATAACTGTTTCCAGCTTGCTTGTAGACGAGCTATTAGACGGAAGTGACCACAGTCTATTTTTTCAGGACGTGTACTTTACCTAAGTTCGAAGATAAATAAAGTTCAACAAATTATTAGACTTGGCTCAAGGAGAGAAGACTTCAGTGATCTTAGGGAGGAAATACTGTACGTGCGATTCTTTGGAAAAAGGGCAAAGTGGGAATTCAGTTCTGGTGCTCATTCACAGAGTGTTTCATGGCACAGCAGGCAAAGTTTGTACCCTATAAGCCAACTGAATCACAATTATCTCAACCCAGATACTTAACACATGAGATGGCAGGAAAAGCTGAGGAGGTGAAGGCAGTGTTTCCCATGTTTAAAAATACTGGTACGAGTGATTCAGCAGTCCAGAAGGACTGCATTTGCCTGCATTGGAGAGTGATGTCTCTTATTGACAACGGTCAGTGCGATGAGGAACTCTGGATGACAATCTTTTGTAAAGAGAGTCTCAAGGACATATTTAGTTACATGTACGGTAGGAAGTCAGTTAGGAACAGGATTGGCCCATTGATTCACGCAAACATGGTTTTGAGAAACTCTGATCATGATATAAGAGACATTCTGAATTGCCGTGTATCATCACTGTTCATTAATGTGATGGCCAGTGGCATCGTTGAAACAGATAAACTCATGAGGGTGTGAATTTAGAGAATTTTTGTTAGTGCACCGTACATTAATATCCTAACGACTACGGTAGCAGTTTTAAGAGCCAACAAGTCCCCCAGTCCTGAGAAGTTTCTTCCATGGATTCTTCGATGAGTATGTGACCAGATTGTCCTTCACCTGACTACCATTTTCACTAAATCGTTGGCTGTGGCTGAAGTAAATGTGATCCTTATTTTGAAAATGGGAGATCGCCATTGTGCAGGAAATCGCTGAATAATCAGCTTTGCATCTGTGGTATGGAAGATCTGGAAGATATGGTTGCTGGTATGATTATATAGAATCAAGGAAGTTACTGTATGACCCTCAACATGGCTGTATATACTCTGAATATGACCAGTGCTTGGCAATTGACATTCTTTAAGTTTCCACAAGGCATTTAGTAAAGTAGATCATCAAAGACTGAGGGGGAAAAAAATGTGCACTGGGAAGCTGGAGAGAAACAGTTGGATGGACTGAGAATTGGCTGATTACCACCACCAGGATGTTGTAGTCTGTGGAAAAACCTGGACATCAGTTAGAAATGGAGAACCATGGAGTTCGGGTTCATGTTTGTTATTATTTATCATTCATGTCAGTGATATAGCTGTGGACAACGTCAGCCAACTGCCAAGTGTACATGGCATAAAGCTTGGAGGAAATATTTCGTCATTAAAAGAAAGAGCTACGTATAGATTTGGTTAAAACAGGGGAGTGGTGTGAATAGCGGCAAAGTCCGTTCATTCTGAACTGGTGCAAGGTGATGCACGAGTATATTGGTCATGCAGATCCAAGAGCCAGTTACTCTTCCTTAAGAATTGCTGTCAGCAGTAATGACGTGGGGATACTAAAGGAATAATATATCAGCAGCAACCTCAGGTTCTTCAAACAGTGCACTGAAGTACAGAAATAAGCACAGAAGATTCTAGGTTACATAAAAAGGCAATCTGGGTACAGAAACAAGGAGGCAGTTGTCTCCTTGTATGATTCTCTTTGGCTACAGCCCCATCTATAATAACCTTTGCATTTCTGTTCATCAACATTTAAGAAGAATATTGCAGGCCCTTAGAAAGCCCATGCACGGGCTACTGAACCGATCATATCCGTCAGCCAGATACAGTACCAGAGAACCCTCCAGGCACTGGATCTCTTTTCGTTAGATTTTAGGGTAGGCGTTTGCACAGCGAGCCAAATGAGGCTTTCAAATCCCTCTTGGATTGGGAAACAGCTACTGGCAGCACATATATAATTTAATTACCAACTCGACGGGAAGTCGTGGATGGAAGCTTGATCTGACGCATTTCCACAATTACTCCTTACGTAATAAATATCTTGTATAAGATCTGCATTATCTGGAAGCAGCTACCAACAAAGATAGTAGATGGTTCCTCGACAGAACAGCCCAAGACACGATTGGACAAAGGTAGACTATCTTCAACGTAATTTAGTGGTAGATATAGGGATTCATGTTTTCCTATTAGGCTTCTTTCTTTTTCTGTGCCCGCGCTGTAGGTAGCGAGAGTCTTCATCTCTGCTAAGCTTTTTTGTAATTAGTCAAGCAACAGTTATGATATACCTGGGAGCTTCATTCATAGTACCTCCTTTATATGACTCATAAGACTTCTTGAAGTATCACTTATCCTTGTTAATCCCCCCCCCTCTCTCTCTCTCTCTCTCTCTCTCATTCTCTCTCTCTCTCTCTCTCTCTCTCTCTCTCTCTCTCTCTCTCTCTCTCTCTCATTCTCTCTCTCTCTCTGGTCGAATTATTCAGCTTAGGAGATGTTATTTGGTTCTGGAGGAGTTTTTCTGGAGAGCTTCATTGATTCTCTCGTTTCACAGGGACTCTTCCTAAGTTGAATAAGATCGTCGTATTATAGCAAAAATAAGATATAAATACCTTAACCATAATGACGTGGTTGAGCCATTCCATCCAGTGTCGTCCTTTTTAAATATTTTGGACTTAACACCGCTGTACTGAACTTATTGGAGGCTTTGAGACTGGAGGTGTTACATATTGCCATCATTCACCCCATCATTGCCAGAGCTACTTTATATGTTGCATTAATATCGTTTTTAGAAGCTTCGTTAAACTGAAAAGGTGTCGTGGTGCTGACGCGGTGAAGTGAGTCAAGTGAGTGTGATACGAGTTTATTTCTGGCAGGCGTATGATGTTTGACCTTCCTCACGCCTGCAGACATGAAGGTGAGAGAGAGAGAGAGAGAGAGAGAGAGAGAGAGAGAGAGAGAGAGAGAGAGACAGAGACAGAGACAGAGACAGACAGACAGAGACAGAGACAGACAGACATTCAGACAGAGACAGAGATAGACAGACAGACAGACAAACAGGAGAGTCGTGAATCAGGTGTTTGTCAGGTGTATAATCCCTCTCTTTCTCCCTCTCCCCCTTCCCCTCCTCTCCCCTCTCCTTCCCTCACATTCTCGTCTGCTTTAAATCTTATCACCTCTCCCCTCCTTCCCCCAATCGACCATGTTATATCTTGTCATCTCTACCCCTCACCCCCTCCCTACCCCTCCATCAACCCACACTCTCCACGTCCTCTTCCTCTTTCGCCCCCACCTTTCCCACACCAATCCCACTTGTAATATCTTGGCATCTTCATTCCCCCGTCCCCCACAACACTATGCTTCCCTCTCCTCGTCCCTGTCCCTGTCCCTGTCCCTCTCCCTTTCCCTCCCAGCATTTTCTACCTCCCCACCCTCCCTCAGCCTCACCACCATTTCATCTGTGTTATATCTTGTCATCGCCTCCCCCTCACTTCTCTTATCCCCTCGCTCTCCCTCCCTACTCGTCCATCACTACACATTATCCACCTGTTTATCCCTTCCCCAACCCTCCTTTTCATCCCCCACCCCATCTGTCTTATACCTTGACACCTCCACCCCCTCTCGCAAACCTCTCACCCCTTCCCTCTCCTTAACATACCCATCCCAGTCTGCCCCACTACCCTCTCTTTTCTCACCTCCTCCGTGGTCCTCCCCCTCTCTCAGTCCACATTCTCTACCTCTTCTCCGCTTCCTCACTCTGCCTGTGTTATATCTCGTCATTTCTCCCCCTCTGCACGAGACTCTCCTCTTTCATCCCTCTCTCCCTCGCCCCATCTCACTTTCTCCAATTTCTCCCCACTTTCACCCTCTCCTTCATTCCTCCCTCTCCCCCACTCCCATCTCACAACATCCATCTTCTCTTTCCGCACCTCTTACCAACCCCTACACCTTACCCCACCATAGTTACCTGTCACCTTCGGCTCTCTCCCCCTTTCCCTTCCCTTACCTTCCCACCATTCCACGTCTGCCCTCCCTTTCCTCAGAGTCCCTTTCTTTATGTTTCTCCTCTCCTTTCTCCATCTTCTCTCTGCTTTCCTTTCCCTCAGCCATCTCATTCCTCTTTTTCCTCAACCACGTGTCCCATTCTCTCATCCCCCCTCCTCGTTCACTTACTGCGCAACACCACGGCCTCCTTCCCTCCACATTCCCCTCCTCTTCCCTTCTTCTCCCCTCCTTTGCTTTGTCTACCTGTGTTAAATCTTGTCACCCCAGCCCCTTCCCACCTAGCCTCGTCCACCAACACCTCCACCCTCACCCCTCCCCGTTCTGCCTTACCTGCTTGGCTCCCTCGCATCAGCCCCACTTCCTTCCCCTCATCTCTCCATTGCACCTGTCTTCCACTCCACCCCCTCAAACACCACCCACTGGCACCAACACACCGCATACATACACCCGCTCCCTCACCCCTCCCACCTCAGTGTTCCTCTGACCTCCTCCTTTCCTTCTTACACGACCTGTCCCGTCACTTTCTATCCCTATGCCTTCTCCTTTTCACCTTCCTTACCCCTCTCTCTTCCCCTCTCCCTCCACCCTCCCTTCTCTCCCTCTTTTCTCCCTCCTGCTCCCTCCCTTCTCCCCTTCCTTTCCCTCTTTAGAATCCTTCTTCCCTCCCTTCTCTTCCTCTTTCCACCCAACCAAGTATCCTTTCCCTCTTCCTACTTTACTCGGAAAACACCTGCTTGGTTTTTATTCTCTCTCTCCTCTCTCTCTCTCTCTTCAGGGATATGCGTGAGGAGCGTGTGATGTGTATCTGGGGTTTGAGGGACTGGTGTGGTGGATCGGGTGAGATCAGTGCGGCTATTAAAAGTGTCCTGTATCTTGTTAACCGCTTATAGTCTTTCTTTCTTAGTCTTATCTCATGAAACTCCACGGAAATGCCCCGCCATCTCATGCACGTGCTTTTATTGTAACGCCAATGGGGATAATTACCAGGGACCAAAACACCCCTTCAGAAAATATCAATCGATATCATGATGAAACTGACCCATCTGGCACCCAGTTCTAACCATTCAACTAAGTTTAATGAATATCATTTTTTCCGGTTTTGGCGGCCTTCACACACACACACACACACACACACACACACACACACACACACACACACACACACACACACACACACACACACACACACACACACACACACACACACACACACACACACACACACACACACACACACACACACACACACACACACACACACACACACACACACACACACACACACACACACACACACACACACACACACACACACACACTCACACACACCCACACACACACACACACACACTCACACACACACACACACACACACACACACACACACACACACACACACACACACACACACACACACACACACACACACACATACACACACACACACACACACACACACACACACACACACACACACACACACACACACACACACACACACACACACACACACACACACACACACACACACACACACACACACACACACACACACACACACACACACACACACACACACACACACACACACACACACACACACACACACACACACACACA
>NC_136966.1:42573008-42725508 GCF_032717465.1 Coenobita brevimanus
TGTTTTTCCCGCTCCTCAGTGTTACGTTTACGGGGATTCCGACTCGATGCCGACCAACTAAGTACTCGATCAACCAAGTACTCTTCTGTTACGTGGGTCTGTATGCGTGTATGTACGTAAATATTTGTGCGTGTAATGTGTGTATAATGCAATGCCCTTCAACACACACACTCCTCATGAGGCCGGGACCCCATCCTTCTCAAAGGTTCAGGGCCTCATTGAATGACATTTTCTGTCAGAGTGATGCAGCCAGGCAAACCCACCTACAGGGACAACAAATACTGTATAATGTTCAGTTCTCTCTCTCTCTCTCTCTCTCTCTCTCTCTCTCTCTCTCTCTCTCTCTCTCTCTCTCATTCTTGCCTGTAAAAAGTAGAGGTGAAGGTTTATACACAGGCAAGTAGTTTTATATGTTCCATTGTAAACTAAATCTGAGATCATGTTGCGTATATATGCAGGAGGATTCCCAGCTTAATTCCTAATTTAACCACTCCTCTCCGATGATGATTGGCTTATTCTTGCTTCCTCCAGACAATTATATTCTGCTTCAGGAGTGTTTCTGATACTGAAAGCGGTAATGAAGTTGATATCTCTCCAAATCGAAAAGCATCTCTAAGATGATGATAAGCGCCTGAAAGTAGCAAAAGTAAAAACCTGCCCCAGTCATAGGGGTTAAGAAGTGTACTCCTTCTTTTCCTTCATTTTAAATTTTTTCTTTGATTTTACAAGCATATCGCGATTATAGTTAGCTTCATTTTTTCACTCATTGTCTTTGAATTTAGGCGGACTTCGCTGCTTCTTTACTTATGTTTTAAGAACGAAAAAGCAGTTCGGTCTTATTATATTGTTCTCTTTCTAGCAGAGAACTCAGATTCAAACCTACACTACGTGACATGTATCAGCCATCTTCGTAACTCACAAGATATACTGCTATTACCCTAATCTGCCATCCTTCACCGTAACAGTCCACCCTCCACGCTGCCCGTTCAGTCCATTCTTTTCTGCCAGCACACACACACGCCAACCTCCCCCCTCCGAGAAAACCATTTATTATCCTGGGTAGTAACCATATAGCCAACAAATGGATGCCTGGTGGTCTAAGGGACAGATGCTGTTTCTTGCTCATATACCGTCACTCAGGGCTTTGTAAACGGATACCGGCGTCTTAAATGTCTGGATTTAATAGTCAACACCCTTACACTTACATTGTTCATGGGATAGTACAGGTTTGGATGATGGATAATTGGCAGTATTATTATTAAGGTTATAATTTGGGGCAAATTGTATCATCGTCAGTATTTTATTATTATATTATTATTATTATTATTAGTAGTAGTAGTAGTAGCAATAGTAGTAGTAGTAGTAGTAGTAGTAGTAGTAGAAGTATCTTTTGATGTAAATCTTTATAGTTTTTTATTTTTTCTTTCTCCACAGGTGAGTGTATGAATGGATCAAAACTACAGAACCCACACACGTCACTGTGAGTACGATTGCTGTTATCAGTGTTTTTGTTGTGACTGGAAAGGCTCAGGTTCATCACACCTGTTATTTGCGTTTTTGCCCCTGCTTTGTTACATGCACGAGGAGAGTGTAGCATCATGTGTTGTATGGTGTGGCGTGGGATGCAGCTTTACAATGTGTACGACCAGCAACAAAACTCTCCCGATTTCTGCAATTATAGATATTTTGAAAGGTGAAATCAGCTCCAACATCCAACCCAATATGTCCTATTTCGGAAACCATTTGTTATATTTTAATCTTGCCATTCGTTTGACTTGATATCAAACTGAATTTTAAGTTACTTAGAACCACCAACCACTGCAACATATAAGGAGACATATCGTTCAGATCGAGTTTCATCCAGTGAAGGTGTCTATATTATTTTTATCGACTGTATAATTTATGTTTCGTGTATGATGTTACCTAGTCTGTGCTGTGTGAAGGCAGGGAAGAAGAAGAAGAAGAGGAAGAAAGAGACAAAGAAGAAGAAGAAGAAGAAAGAGAAAAACAAGAAGAAGAAGAAGACTGCACGATGATCATTAAAACAATCAGTTTTTACTATGACCCATTCTTCCCCCAGAATACAACATGCAATAGTCGGTATCACGTCCAAGTGTCCATTGTTAATAGGGAGTGAATAAGGACCAGGAGGAAACATAATTTAATTGTCCAGGAGTGCGGGCGGCCGGTAATCCAACTCGGGTTCTTCCAATTGTGAGGTAGCTGTGGTAACCCCTGCACCAGCGGGTCCCCCGAGAGAAGAGACGGCTGGTGTCAACAGTGTAGTCTAATTACATCCACCCTAGTTGACCTTCTACGCCTTCAGTCCGATTACTTATTTATTTTACTTCTATTATCTCCAAGGTATTTGGGTTGCTGGGAGAGGCGTTTCAAAGCCGTGGGAGTAAGTATAGCCCCCACTCACTCTTTCACTATGACAAGACTCCACAAAGCTGAATATAGTCGTTTGGAGTTAGCAAGAACGGATCAGTAAGTCACGTCAGTGGAAAGAAGAACTTACCTCTTAACACCTACAGGTTGATCATTTCTTTTATAGAGAGTTTAGGTACAGTCTCCATTGACCCTTTCATCGCTAGAGGACTATCCTAAGCTGAATCAGATCGTTCGGCAGCAAAGAGTATATTGAGAACGATGCGTACTCGGGGTAAAAGTCTGAACCACTTCAAACGCAAGATGCATTTTCATATTTTATTCTCATTATATTTAGACATTATTATCGAGTTTATGGGAGGGGTTAGCTGCACCCAATAGTATCCTCCTCACTAATCGGAGGCCCCCCTGAGACGAAGAAAATCGTCTGACGGTAGCAAGAAAAAAAAGAAAAAAAAGAAACTATCTTGGGTTGAAGAAGTTAAGCAGGCTAATTTAGAGCAGTCTCACGACTGGAGCTTGTGCTCTGAGTAGGGAGTTACCAGTCATTATTCCTTATTCGGAGAAGTAGTTTTCGTTATATTAATGAGACCTTCCGGGGTTTTTATTCAACACAGGAGAGGCTTTTTGAACTCCAGTGGATTAGATATAGACTTCATTAACCACTTCACTCCAAGAGATTTCTTCTACGCAATGACAACGTTTGTTCGGTACCCGGAAAAGAATGCGCAAGACGCGCTGTGCGTGAATGGGTTTGGACTGAAGAAAGATACGGGTATATGCATACCAATTGTAAGTAACAGATGTAGTCAGCATGTATTCCACGTTACAGAACGCAACCAGGAGCCAGGCACAGAAGATAGACATGTTTTTACTCTAGTCATGAGTTTCACAGTTTACCTCTTAATCCATGAAATGAAGGCTTCATGTAACTCCCAGACTTCGAAGTCTCCCCAAAGCCGTATAAAAATCGCGTTTAGGTAAAAAGAACAAAATAAAACAATGCTTCGTTGGAGTGAGGTGGTTAACTGTCAGAACGTATAAGCTTGTTTACGCCTACGCCATCTCTCTTTTATCCCCTTTAGTGTAATGACGCCTTTTTGTTTTAATTTAATGTTGCTACCTTCAAGTAATATTATTCAGATCTGGAAATGCTTCTACTGGTGAAAGAATGAAGAACATTATCCATTCAACCTATCAGTACAACGACACCATATTGTATTATATTCCTGCCCCATCTACACGACGTTATTCATCTTAACAGAGACCCAGCACAGTGAGGGGGTTAAGGATGCGACTGTAATGCCCAGTGTTGTTTCCCTTCCGTGGGAGAAGTGTTTCCTAGCGGGTACATCCGTTTTGTTATTATTACTATTATTATTCTTGCTGTAACCGGATGACCTTATTAAGGTTAAGTTGTTTTTCGTTTTTCCGTCGGGTGTTTTGCCGCAGAGTGGCGAGTGGGGGAGAACCTTCCCTTTTTTTTTTATGCTTTTCTTACACTGTGCATATCTTACGCATGTAGGTTTTCGTCTCAGTAGCTAACCACGTTATCGGTATTTCCTATGTACTCCTATGTGCTTTTCGAGCTGGAGAAGCGAAAACTAGCTTTCATCACGCTCTTTGGTGCTGGAGAGGTAAACCTTCACGTGGTGGCACCGATATAACTGGACGGCTCCTCTGTCCCATTATACCAGCTCGCCTCATCTTCCTTCCTGTCCACCCACCGATAGCTGGGAAAGGGCAGCTTCAGCCTGCAGTGCACTGGATTCACACTCAGATGAGCCTGGGGCAACAACAATAATAACAAACCCTTTCAGTACAAGATATCTGCCTTAATGTGCATCACATTCTATGTTCTGTAGTCTGTAAAAAAAAAATAATAATAATAAAAAATACATCGCCGCAGCGAAGGGTTTAGCTGGCAGAATTGTCTGGAGCCAAAAAGTCATATTACTGACAGTCTTCGTGATTCTTTAAACTATTGTATATTTATATAACTCCTCTATTATATGAGGCCTTTCCCAACCTGAGCAAAATCGTGTGGACCTGGCAAGGATCAAATAAAAGGTAAAAAAGAGTTAATGGGTGGTTGATAAAGTAGGTCGTATAACGTCCGATCTGGCGTTGCAAAGGCATTGTACTGAGTTTATTGTTGTTCATTTGAGACTACGGATGTTTTCAGTATTGACACAAATAATCTCTACTTTAAAGCAAATAATGCAGCTCGTGTCAGCTATTAATTTCTCTTCATTCACAAACTTCTCTCTGCAAGTCCTCGAATGTGGACTGCTCCAGCATAACGCTGTAGTACAGAAAATGGTTTATACAGCTCAGTCAAGAGCAAAAGAACTATTATCACTTGCTGACAGACTGATTCCTTTTGTACAGTAGACATTGTATACTGCCAGTACTTCCTCAGCAGAAACTTCGAATCTTCGACGTGAAAATTTTGATGCTGCATTTGACTGAAAGGTAACTCCTGAAAAACGTGTTTGCCAGTAGTTTCAAATGATTCTTAGAAGCTTGGAAAAATAAACAAAGCGAACGACGATTTTGCTGACTCATTTGTTTTAGCAACTTGTTTATGAGTTGCTCCCCTCTCCTCGACTGCTGTGTACCAGTATAGTCCTCGAGTGCTGTGTACCAGTATAGTCCTCGAGTGCTGTGTACCAGTATAGTCCTCGAGTGCTGTGTACCAGTATAGTCCGCAACCGTTCCCTTCCACCACAGGCTGTTAGAATTTCTAGAACTTTTTTTCTTTTCTGTACAGTGGTGAGGATCTCTGTGGTCCTGATTACCATCATGCTGTTCCTCTGTCTGTGCATCCTATTGAAGATTTGAGTGAACAATGCTCATTCCTTGCACGTTGGTTCCTTGATACATATGTCTGCATGGTTCATTAGGTTTTCTCAACACTGCATCCGCTTTCGTTTCAGCAAGGTGTCACATCTACTACTTCCGTGGATGCATTCTTCCTTACACGATAAGTTTCTTGAATTCATTAACATCAGATCTGTACAGTGGGAGTGACATCGGTATTTATAAGCAGATGTTAACGTTGCTGCTTGCACGTTGACTTATCTCTTGCATTGTTCTCTGTTGTATCCCCTTAAGCATGTGTGTATAATTTCCTGAACATCTTCATTTTTTTTTTCTTCTCTCGGTGTGCTGTGGTTACATAACAGCAACTTAAAGTACTTCTGATTTTCAGGTGTAAGCCTTAGCACCTTGTATAATAATAATGACTATTGTTGGTTGAGGAGGACTAGAAATGAAGGAAACAGGACTTCAAAGTAAGATAGTTTTAATTGTTTTGGATCTCTCTCTCTCTCTCTCTCTCTCTCTCTCTCTCTCTCTCTCTCTCTCTCTCTCTCTCTCTCTCTCCCACCTATTAAATATACAGGAAATTAGCGACCGATTAATAAATATATTCGATGAACATAAAACATAAAACTGAATGAAAAATACGATTAAAAATATTGTGTAGTTGAATGGTTGGTTGGTAGAAGATTTATGCTTTCCTAATTGGTTGATAAAGGTGTATGGTTGCTTTGTTGGTTGATATAAAGTGTATGATTGGCTGGTTGGTTGGTTGATAAAGGTGTATAGTTAACTGGCTGATAAAGATGTATAATTGGATGATAAAGTTGTGTAGTTGATTGCCTGATAAAGATGTATATTTGGTTGGCTGGTTGGTTGATAAAAGTGCATGTTGGTTGGTAAAGGCATATGGCTGGTTGACTGCATGGCTTCTTCAGAAACTTAGCTCTTTTCTACGTACTCGTCGGTAAAATGGCTGCATTGTTCCCTATTGTGTCCCGTTATTCCTTTGTTCTCTCTCTCTCTCTCTCTCTCTCTCTCTCTCTCTCTCTCTCTCGTTTCGTTTCGTTACTCCTAGTTTCCGGGTGTTTCACTGTAGGTGTGTCGATGCAACGTAACGGTAACAAAGCAGTGATTGAACACTTTCGCTGTACACATAGCACAATCAGTAATCCTCCTCCTCCTCCTCCTCATCATCATCATCATCATCATCATCATCGTCATCATCATCATCACCATCATCATCAAAAGAGAAAAAAGAACAAGGAACACGCAAACAGTGCAGCACTCGCGCTTACCAACTAGTCTCAGGGAAGAATGTTTTACTCTACCCTGTGACTCTGACCTTCGACGGATTACCCTCAATGTCTGATTACTTAATGCTTGCCTGGCCCTTAACCCTTCCACCAATTTTGGTTAAAATCAGATGAAACGTGCCTGAATTGACTGCTCATAGTGACCTTCATCTTTAACTGGCTGTTCTCAAAAGTAAATCTTTTCATCCTTGATCTCCACAACGTTTAGTTTACATCGGATAAAAAGATGTTTGAACTTATCTTGCCTTGTGACTTTGACCTTTGACCTATCAATTTCAAAAACAATAGGTCAACCCCTTAGGTGACCATCAACCAATCTGCAAGTTTGATGCACATCAGACCTAATTAGTTTTAGTTATTTTGCTCACACTCGGACACATTGGGTCAAACTTGACTTTGTCGTGTGGGCTTGACCTTTGACTGAGTGTCCTCACAATTGAATCCCTTCGTTCTTGACTGACCCCTAACACTCCCACCAAGTCTGGTTCAGATCAGATCAAAACTAGTTAAGTTTCCTGTGATGTTGACCTCTGACTTTTCCCAGTGTTCATGACCTTTGACTGATGGTCCTCAAACTTAGAGTCTTTTTATACTTGCCTTATTTTTAAACTCTTCACAAACTTTCGGTAAAATAGCGTAAAAAGCGTTGACGTTGACCTTGCCCTGTGACCTCGACCTTTGACCTATTGTTCTAGAAACAACAGATTACTTGGCTGACCCTCAACCCTCCACCAATTTTGGTAAAATCGAATCAAAATTGCTCGAGATATTTTATTAACAAATACGCCAACAGACTAAACGTTGATCTTGTCCTGTGACCTTGACCTTTGATTGGTTTATCTGAAAACCATTCCTTCTTTGCCCTCAACATTTGCACTAAGTTTGGTAAGAATTGGACAAAATTATTTAAACTTATTTTGCTAGGTCAGCGTTTGACCAGCCCTGTGACCGTGACTGTTGACCTACTGTTCGAAAAAAAAGATCGGTTTCTGTATGGTCTGCATCTCCATCAGTCCACCAAGTTTGGTTAATATAGGTGAAGCACAGATACATACTTGTTTCATGTCTGTTTGTATAGTACAGTGACAATACAAAACAACATTTATGAGAATTAGAATAAGGAACAATTGTTTTTTGTATATATGATACTTCAGGTATGAAACTGAAATTATCCAATCACGCGGCAGGAGTGCGCAGGTGCCACATTCACGAAAGTCGATCATCAGTTGGAAAAAAATCGAGCATAGTTGGTTGGTAAGCTGGTTGGTTGTCTGGTAAGGAGACTGCTTGTTTGATAAAGGGACGGGTTAGTAAACGTTAATATGAGCAGGAACGAAGGCAGGTCAAAAGACACTGGTGCTGGGAAGTCAGTGAGAGTCCTGTAATTATTATGTTATAGAGTAACCATGATGTAGGTATATAGGAGTTAACAAGTGCGCGTGGGCCCTTCGGGCCCTCTCGCACTTTCTCTTGCGGAGGGCTCTTGTGCTGCGTGCTCACTTTCTCGTGCTTCGCTCTCGTTTCCTCGTGCTTCTCACTCGTTTCCTCGCGCGTCGCGCACGCGTTACAATCATTTCAGGTAATCCGAGTCACGTTTATGTGCTGTTCTAGTCTAACGTTGTCACTATCGGCCGCCAAGGCGACATCAATTGGCCCATGATGGTCCGCTAATGTGTTCTAGTCTAACATTGTCACTTGGATTTTTTGCAGCTAACCAATTGATCGTGTTATTTGCATCTTCAGGAATGGAACCCAAGTTGTCTGCATGCAAGTCTGAGATATTAGCCACTCGGCCATGGCAACCGACCGGGCGCTGGGAGCGGCGTTTTTTGGTCAAACTTTGATCGCTCATTAAATATAGTAAAAGTTTTTCAATCGTGATGGGACCAAGTTTTTTCACATCAGCGAATTTTTTGCGATTTTTGTGCCAATTTTTGTGTGATTTGAATGTGTAGTTTTGGCTGCCCAAAATACACACACACACACACACGGCTACTGCTATAGCATATTAGACAAGTACTTGTCGGCCCTTCGGGCCCCTCACACCTGCTCCTGCGGAGGGCTCTCGCGTTTATATGCTGTTCTAGTGTAACGTTGTCATTTGGATTTTTTACAGCAAACCAATTGATCGTGTTATTTGCAGCTTCTGGAATGGAACCCAAGTTGTCCGAACGCAAGTCCGAAGTACACACACAGACACACGGCTACTGCTACAGTTTATTTTAGTTCTACCTCTGGGCAAAAAATTCTACGGAGATCCTATGCTGGGCTTCGGGAGCAGCGTTTTTTTTTTGGTCAAAATGTGATCGTTCATTAAATATAGTAAGAGTTTTGCAGTCGTGATGGGACCCAAGTTTTTTCATATCAGCGATTTTTTTGCGATTTTTGTGCCAATTTTGGTGCGATTTGAATGTGTAGTTTCGGTTGCCCAAAATACACACACACACACACACGGCTAGTGCTATAGTATATTAGATAACACGTACAGATAACAGAGCATGTTAGCCCTTGACGAGGATATCAGCGTGGAGGAACAAGCACAGCAAAACTGTGCAGCTCGTCGCCAAAGCAAGAAACTCGAACAGCAACTTTAAATAAGTCCACAATTAACCCTAAAAATATGTGTTATATTAACCAAGTTATCCAAAAACTTTTCGATAATGCTTTTAACTAGAACTACTTCCGCCTTTTCCTCCTGCTCCATACAAAAAGGCGCGCGTTATCCATTGTCAGCTGAGACAGCTGGGGAATGTGAAAAAACTAATCTACCACAGATCTAACCAGCTTTTGTGAAGGAAAAAAAAAAGATAGAAAAGAAGACGGCTCTTCCCCGTCCACTGCACCCTTCGTTAAAATAAAAATAAATAAATAAATAAATTAGTAAGCTATTAGAAAGAAAAATATAATAATTTTTAGAGACAACAGATAAGGAAGTTTTAAAAGAAATACTGAAGAAGAAACACTAAGCGCTAAGCAGTGTCAAATATACAGATCTGAAAAAAGAAAGCACAGTCGCACAACGTTTTCATAATGTCCTCAGCATATATGTCAGCCTGGAGATAAAGACACTTACTCAGTTGTGTCACATAGTGTCGAAATATTTCGCTGTGTCTGTAATTTTTGTGCAGACGACTTCCTGGTAGTTATTTCAGTGTTCCACTATGCGAATACTAAAATAGTTTTTCCCTGTATTAGTGATGCGTATCCTACTTTTGACTTTCATCCCATTATTACTAGTTGCAATATTGTTCTATATTTCTAGCAGGTTTTCATAACTATCGTCGTTGACTTTGATAAGAATTTTGAATACTTGTATTACATCTCCTCTAAGTCATTGCATTTAAGAAATATTTAGTTTCCTTGGTCGTTTTTGCAGGGCAAATTTCGCAGTGAAAGGCTCGTTTTGGTGACCTCTCTGCTTTCTCTCAACTTTGTCTTCAGGGCCAGTACCATACACCTGTCTTAGGCGTCGTCTGACTGGTGACTTAATAGCTTTGTAGTTACTTTGTTTTGCGATCGAAGTTCCTTGCGTGAAGCCGAGCATCTTGTTAGCATTCTTACTCGTTGCAATACACAGTACTGAGGTTTCCAAATCGTTGCCAACAACAATTATTAGATCTTCTTGGTCCTTCTGTCAGTGGAATATTGAGCATTCGGCTCCTCATTTTTTATACTTTTGTCACCAATGTGCTTTACTTAATGTTTATCCACGTTAAATTTCTTCTGGTGTTTTTCACTCAGTTTTAATGATTTACCCAGGTCGTTTTGGATAGCCTCAGAGCGCTTCAGCTATTACTCATCCTCCGACTTTCGTCTCCTCAGCAGAATTCGCTGCCACAGAAGCAAGTTTGTGTCTAGATCATGGATGTTATAGTGAAAAGACTTAAATCTTAAAACTAACCCTTGGAACCGGGATAGCTGTGTATGTAGCTTTTATGTTGGTGGGGAAGTCTGAGTGTAGGTCAGTAATAAGTATATGAACCTATTTATATTGGTAAGTGGAAGTTAAGCAGGTGTATAGGTAAGTATTGTGCTGGTGGGTATGCAGGAGAGTAGGTAGCTCATTGGAGGTGTGTAACAGGTAGTGTGGATGATCCATTGAGACAAGTGGCAATATTGGGTGGGAGAGAGATACAGGTTAGAGCGAGAATTCTTTAATATCTCTTAACTTTTCGGTACACAGAACTATACCTGCGACGCGAGAAGGCCGAGGGAATTCCCAGGGGTACAAAAGTCTGTATCACCTCTTGTCCAAACTCTCTGAAGATGGGTTCTGAGCAAATAAAGAATTCAAGATCCAACCTGCGTCTCTCTCCCACTCAACATATCCAATAAGTAGCGTGTTTGTAGGTAGGAGGAGGTGAGTACAAGAAGTAGGTACAGGGTTGGTAGGCAAGTAGGGGTGTAAGTAGGTCAGTAAAGGTGTTGGTAGTTGTGGCATATTACTAGATAAGTGAAAGTGTAGGTAGGTCAAGAGGAGTCAGTAAGTATGTAGCAAGCTTGGTGAAGGTGGTAGGAGGTGAAACAGGAGAGGTGTGTAAGTAGGAATTATGTTGATAGTTAAGTAATGGTAAATAGGTTGAGACTGGTAAGTAGATATTAACGTTGGTAGGTCAGTAAGATTGTAAGTAGATAGTAGACGGAGGTGGAACAGCAGAGGTGTGTAAGTATTAACTATGTTGATAGGTAAGTAAGGGTATTTGTAAGTTGGTAGAGGTTGGTAAGTAGGAATTAACTCTGGTAGGTCGGTAAAGTTGTAAGTAGGTAGAAGAGTTCAGTAAGTAGGTATTAACGCCGGATTTTAGGAAGGTAGATGCATCTGTGTAAGTGGAGTGTTAGTAGACGTGATATGTTGGTATGAAGGAGTGTAGGTAGACCAGGGAAGGCTGCATAGGCATTATTTTTATGGCAGGTAATTAGGAATGTAGGTAGGTATACATAAAGATGTGTTTGGATGTTGAGAGGTGTGATATGTAAGTAGGAATGTACAGGAGGTAAACAGTGGTGCACAGTAAGTAGGTATTAATAAGTCTGTTATGTTAGTAGGTAAGTAAGTAAGAGCTGGAAGGTAAGTAGGCAGCTGGAGGTGTGGAAGTAGAAGTTAATTAATAGGTAAGTAAGAGTGTAGGTAGGTAGACACAGGCGCGGAAGTAGAGCTTTCTGAGTAAGAGTGTAGGTAGGCAAGGAGTTAAGTATAAGCAGGAGAGGAGAAAGTAGGTAATGATGAGTGGTCTGTTGGTAAGTAGAAATGTAAGTAGATGAATGAAAATGTGGAGAGGTTGGTGGTGTCTTGGTAGGTCATTAGGAGAGAAGTGTAAGTTAGAGAGGAGTGTAGACACGTAGACAGGGGGGTGTAAGTGTTTTTCGGTAGGTACAGTGTGTTAAAATGTTAGTAGGTAAGTAAAAGAGTGCGTATATAAAGGACGTGTAAGTAGGTGTTGGTAGATGTGGTGCATGTTTGCTGGTAGGTAAGCAGGAGTGTAAGTATGTAAATAGGTGGTAGTAGGTGGTGTGTTGGTATGTTGGTAGGCGGGTAGGAATGTAGGTAGACAGAGGTGTGTAAGTAGGTATGGGTAGGTATAATGTGTTAGCATGTTAGGTGAGAGGGAGTGTAGGTACAGTAGTGTTGGTAGGTGTGGCAATGGGTGTTGGTAAATGTGGCAGTGGCTGTTGGTAAATGTGGTAGTGGGTGTTGGTAAATGTGGCAGTGGGTGTTGGTAAATGTGGTAGTGGGTGTTGGTAAATGTGGTGGTGGGTGTTGGTAGGTGTGGTAGTGGGTGTTGGTAAATGTGGTAGTGGGTGTTGGTAAATGTGGCAGTGGGTGTTGGTAAATGTGGTAGTGGGTGTTGGTAGGTGTGGCAGTGGGTGTTGGTAAATGAGGTAGTGGGTGTTGGTAAATGTGGCAGTGGGTGTTGGTAAATGTGGCAGTGGGTGTTGGTAGGTGTGGCAGTGGGTGTTGGTAAATGTGGTAGTGGGTGTTGGTAAATGTGGTAGTGGGTGTTGGTAAATGTGGTAGTGGGTGTTGGTAGGTGTGGCAGTGGGTGTTGGTAAATGTGGCAGTGGGTGTTGGTAAATGTGGCAGTGGGTGTTGGTAAATGTGGCAGTGGGTGTTGGTAGGTGTGGCAGTGGGTGTTGGTAGGTGTGGCAGTGGGTGTTGGTAAATGTGGCAGTGGGTGTTGGTAAATGTGGCAGTGGGTGTTGGTAAATGTGGTAGTGGGTGCTGGTAGGTGTGGCAGTGGGTGTTGGTAAATGTGGCAGTGGGTGTTGGTAAATGTGGTAGTGGGTGTTGGTAAATGTGGCAGTGGGTGTTGGTAGGTGTGGCAGTGGGTGTTGGTAAATGTGGCAGTGGGTGTTGGTAAATGTGGTAGTGGGTGTTGGTAAACGTGGTAATGGGTGTTAGTAGGTGTGGCAGTGGGTGTTGGTAGGTGTGGCAGTGGGTGTTGGTAAATGTGGTAGTGGGTGTTGGTAAATGTGGCAGTGGGTGTTGGTAGGTGTGGCAGTGGGTGTTGGTAGGTGTTGTGTGTAGGTATGTATGTGGCAGTAATATGATGGATTGGCCCTTCTTGCTGCTACTGTTGCCTTTGATGTGTGTGTGTGTGTGTGTGTGTGTGTGTGTGTGTGTGTGTGTGTGTGTGTGATAATAATAATAATAATAATAATAATAATAATAATAATAATAATAATAATAATAATAATAATAACAATAATGATAATAACAATGGCAATAATAACAATAATAATAATAATAATAATAATAATAATAGTAAGAATAATAATTTTATTATTATTATTATTATTATTATTATTATAAAAGACTATTTTTGGCTGATTGACTGATTGATTGATTGATTGAGTGTGTGTGTGTGTGTGTGTGTGTGTGTGTGTGTGTGTGTGTGTGTGTGTGTGTGTGTTTGTGTGTGCGCGTGTGTGTGTGTGCGCGCGCGCTTCGTATCCATGCCTTTGTGCTAATGTGTGCGTGTGTAAGTAAAATGGTATATGAGAGCAAGTACATTGACGTTAGAGAGAGAGAGAGAGAGAGAGTATCCTAAGTGTACGTGTGTGCATTGTGCATGACAGTATCTCCTTAGTACAGTGTCAGGGTGTCACGCAGTATTCAGGCCTAACATAGTATCGAGCTCCACTGTGTCGTGCAACGCCACTGCCCTGTTATATACGAGTATCTCGTCATTCACTGGCCGCCTCACGCACTTTTGATGTCGGGCGCTGGAACTGGTGATGTCATGGGTTTTTGATGGTGGTGTAGTAAGATGGGAAGGTGGTATTAGTGATATCATGCACTGGTTATTGGTAGTATCATTTTCTGCACTGGGAAGGAGGTATTGGCAATGTCATGTCCTGGTGGTTTTGTTGAAGTCAGCGCTGATGGTACTGGGGATGTCATGCCATCGTGGTAGTGATGTCATGCACTGTTGGTATTGATATTATATAGTGGTGATAATGGTGATGTCGTCCTTTCTTAGTGGAAATGATGTCGTGCACTAGTGATATCTGTGAAGTCTCGCACTGGCAATATTGATGTTCTACACTGATGGTACGGTATTGGTGGTTATCCGCTCGTTATATAGGTATTGCTATGTGCTAGTGGTGTTGAAGTCATGTATTGTTGGCAGTGGTGATGTCCTTCCCTGTTGATAATTGTAATGTCATGCACTGGTTAAATTTGTTATGTCATGCATTATTATTAGTGAATACTCTTGTACCCTGACGTCATGCACAAGTGGTATTGGTTGTCATGCGCTAGTGATATTGGTGACGTCACGCAGTCGAGGTAAAAATATCATGCACGAACATGTTTTTAATATATTGCTGCGTGGAATTTTTAGGGGGGGCAGTGAATAAATAATGCATTATATCTCATTAACGGCGCCAAAGAGTAGCTTTTGTGAACAAGTCCTTTGCTGTGTATCTGCAGTGTGTCTTCATCTGTGTTAGCCAAATATCTCATTAACAACTGGTGCGGTGTTAATCAGAGTTGGCATGTAAGTTGTGTGTGGGTCAGGGAAGACGTAACTTGATTTTTGTGCAGGTAGTTCTGAGGTCAAGGTCACAGGTTAGTGTCAACATTTGGGCTTAGAGTCGCTGTGCTTTCTGAACACTTTTGACTTAATTTTCACACTGCAGTCTCTCGGTAATTTTTGTATTCTTTATTTCTCTGTTCTCGATCTTGTCCACAATTAGTTTCACTAGAGAAAAAAAGAGATGATTATGATGATTTAATGATATTGATGGAAGTAACTGTGATGAATATAATGATGATCCTAAATATAACCAATAATTATGATGACAGCGATGATGATGATGGTAACTACAATGAAGATAATGATGATGGTAGCTAACGAAGAGAATGATGATGAGGAGGAAATGTGATGCGGATGGTGACCAGAAAATTATGATGATGAGGAGGAAATGTGATGCGGATGGTGACCAGAAAATTATGATGACGGTGACGAACAAAACAAAGCTAAAGATGACAGGACGATGATTTTTACAAAGGAAGCATTTTGCCGATATTTCCCCCACCTCATACCCTATACGCGGCTTCCTATAATCCCTTTCTCCCTCCCACGCTCGAACTCGCTTGGGATAGGGGAGAAACAGATTCTCTCTGTACGTCCACTTTCCCCTAGCCTACCCTCCTATCCACCTACACCTTGTTTCCACACACACACACACACACACACACACACACACACACACACACACACACACACACACACACACACACACACACACACACACACACACACACACACACACACACACACACACACACACACACACACACACACACACACACACACACACACACACACACGCACACACGCACACACGCACACACACACACACACACACACACACACACACACACACACACACACACACACACTGGCGGCGTCATATTGAGTTTCTGTAAATTTTACCCCTTGGGTCGCATTCTCATTAGCTTAGGAGGCTTACTAGCATCTCTTCCTTACTGGTCGATATTCCTTGTGGTTCTTTCCTAGTCTTGGATTTGAAATTAATGCAAACTATGTCGACATTAAAATACTTCAGATAATCCAGAACAGAATTTTAATGTGAATTAAGCAAAATAAAATGGGTAGGAAGAGGTTAGAAAAACCTTTTAAGTGGACATGATTAGCGCCCATTGACTGTGAAATACCCAGATTATGAGAGGCCGCTGTTAGTAATGACTACTGTATGTATTCCCTAGAATTCGAAAAATCTCCTTACATGAATACGACTGGAGACACCGAGGATAAAGTAACAGGTTTATCCGTCAATCGCATACCTGCGTCGTTCCGACTTAACTGTCATCCTGCCCACTGTCAGCTGGCAGCAATGTCATAAACAATACGGTCGGGATAGCCTATGACTGACCAGTATAAACTAAGAACAAAATGGTGTAGTGGCCGAATCAGGAAGGGTAATGTTACTGCTGTCCTTTTAGGTAATAATAGCATTGTCCGCACGCAGCTACAGCAGTAAAGGTTCCTTTTTGTCAGTTCAGGTCCAATTTGGTTAATTTCAATCATGTTACGTCTGTTTTATTCCATTCACCCTTAATTAGGTCCAGTTAAGTTCATTAATCCCACTTCAGATCCACTCAGGCCATCATGTCCATTTTGAATCATTCGCTTCATTTAACGATTAGTTTAGGGCTATTTAAGTTCATTCATGTACCGTCAAGTCCCACCATTTAGGACCAGTCAGGGCATTAGGTCCATCCACTTCCTGTGTGGCCCATGAGCATCCTTCACATCAGTCCGGGTAAGCCAGATAAAGTCAGGTCAGAGTAGGGTAGCTCAGGTTCAGCCAGATCCATATAGATCCACCTAGGGTCATCCTGGTTGGTCAGGGTCACTTCGGATTCACTCAGGGCCATCACATCCATTTCGGCCTAGTCAGGTGATACAGGATCAGTTTTGGCCATGGAGGCATGACAGGTGGTGTCGCCCTGAGCCGCGCGGCCTTTACTGTCAGTTGAAGCCAGCCTTCCCCGACCTTCCCCACACAAATAAGGCAGACGCTGGCATCCAGCCACTGTGATGTCCTCACTGTTTCTGCTTTTTACAGGTAATCTCGCTGATAACATCCCACTGTATTAAATTAATGAAACTGTTATTTTACTGTCAGGTGTTTCCTTGTATGCCAGCGTGATGCTAAAATTAAATTTCATGCAGTACTTGCTGCATTGTATTCTACTAAATCATACTACGTTATCCGAGGTAGTTCTACTATCAACAGCCTTGAGAGATATGTTTCGTGTTGTTTGTATGTATGTATGTAACCTGTGGACAGGTTTCAGCCACTGCTTTGATTAACAATACAAGGGATAAATTTCAGTTTTCATACTGACTTGCTAAACCTGAAAACACAGTTTTGTTTGCGAACGCTGTCAGTGCTTGAATGACAATATTTTGGCAGGCTATTGTTATCAGTTTTGAGTATGGGCGTTTTCATTAAAATTCCTTTCACATAAGAATAATCAAATTCTTGCCAAACAAAACACTTTAACAGGCTTCCCACTTCGAAGATTTCTTAAGTTTCACACAAAGCCAGCTATATATATGACTATTTTTTTCAGAACAAGGCTGAAATACCGTTGTCATTTTTCGCCTCTGATAGTTCATCAGGTTCCTTTTCTTTAATAATATTATCCTACCCTAGAACCCTGGTTTTATCAAGAGAGAAGTTAATAACATTAATCAATGGAGTACTTGCATTAGAAACCAGCAAACAGTAACCGGAAGTGTAGGGGAGAATACACCTCACTACTTGACCGGGGTCCAGCTTAGCCCACAGTGAGATGGCGGCAGTGTCAGGTCAGTGTTCTCAGTCTGCCAGTTTGAGGGCGACTCCACCTATCGTTCTCCATGGTTTTGGCCAACTCAGGTCCAGCTACGTCCATTCAGGTCCAACTGGGTCCATTCAGGCTAGTAAGGCCCATTCAGGCTGTTTACGTTTATCTTGGTCCAGTCAAGTGGGTTTAGGTGAAGGACATGCAGGTCCAGTTAGTTTCAGTCAGATCCAAGTAGGTCTATTTAGGGCCTTCACATCCAGTTAGGGCGCTAACGAGACGCCTACACGTGGTGGCGCTGTGTACCCTGGGTGGGCAACTGAAGTGCCCACTTGGGAGCCAAACCTCATACTTCCCTGCGCCTCGCTGTGATGAAGGACTTCGGTTGGATCCTGATGAAGTGCTGATTGGCTGTGTGACACAAAGGGGTATCAGTTCCTTCAGTGGTGTATGTACTGTACTGTACCTGTACGACTGGCATGTGGAAGGAGTTGCTTACCTGTGGTTGACGGCTGTTCTCTGCCAGACAGACATCATCATCATCATCAACAACACAACAGCAGCAGCAACAACAACATCTAGTTGGGTTAAATTAGATGAATCATCCGCGGTTACCGCCATTCAGCTCAGCCTAGATCTATTCCAGCAGGTTTAATTCGTTCATACCATGTTCAGAAAAAAGAAAAAAAAACTTAGTTCAGACTGACTTTAGTATGCCTGGGGAATTTCAGATCATTTAATTCGGTTAGATCTATTCAGGTTAATTATGACTGATTCATGTCATACCTGTGAATGCACGTTCTGTAAAACAACACAATTATTGTTGTGGTCTTTGAGATGTGACGGTTCAGATCTCTTGGGACTGGCTATAGTGGATGGAGTTGAGTTTGGGGGTGGGTTGAGGTGACTGTGAATAGTATTAGATGGGTGTTGTATGTGGGCTCGTGAAAAGTGCATATCAATGATGAGGTAGAAAAAGTAGGTGGGTTGGGTGGACGGGTGTAAATGGAATGGATTTGATGGGCTAAATTGGTGGTGGATGGTGAAGCAGGAAATGGGGTGGAAAGACTCAGGTGGGGGGGATGATTGCGTAAGCTTGTGGGTGGTATGGTAGGAGTGGGGTAATGCACTCTGTGATAATGGACATTGAAGGTTTCCATTATGGGCGTCTCACGTCTCACGGTGCAGGTGAAAAGGCGTCATCGTATTCTGGTAAAATAAAAAAAATGATAAAAACAATAATAATAATAATAATAATAATAATAATAATAATAATAAAAATAATAATAATATTAATGATAATAATAGTAATAATAACAAGAACTAAAGGCCCCCCCAAGGAGGGAATCACAGCAGCCGCAAGCAGATACATATCCAGTGCGGCTCGGAATGACCTTGACCTACTTTCAAATTTCGAAATCGTAGATTGCCATCCTTACTACACACCTGTAAAAGATTGTGATGATATCTTGAGCGGTTGCGAAGTTACCGAGGTTACAGACACACAGACCTTGACCTACTTCCATCAATTTCAAACTCGTAGATTTTCATCCCTACTACACACTTATGAAATTTTGTGATGATATCTTGAACGGTTGTAAAGCTATCGTGCTAACAGACACACAGACAACCTGAAAACAAAACTCATTGGAGATTTTCATTCCTGCTTCACACCTATAAAATTTTGTGATGATGTCTTGAGCGGTTGCGAAGTGATCGTGGTAACGGAGACAGACCATGGCCTACTTTCACCAACTTCGAACTCGTGATCGCTTTTTTCCCCTACTACAAACCTGTAAAATTTTGTGATGATACCTTGAGTGGTTGCGAAGTTATCGTGCTAACACACACACACACACACACACACACACACACACACACACACACAGGCAGACAAACTGAAAACAATACCAGCTCCACTATCGCGGCTAGTAATAATTTGTTAGAATAAAACTGCCAGGGTAAGTTCCATGACGTCATGAAGGAAGTGGCTGGTGATCCGTGTGTTCCCGGATCCTGTTGTAACGCGTCTGGTATCGGTTTTCACTAACATATATCACGCGGTCCCTCGCCCTTCCTTCTGTGTTTACCTCCAAATCAATACGACAGACAGTTAACTAGGTTGAGATATGAGGTTTGGAGTGTAAAATAGTACTCTCTCTCTCTCTCTCGCCGCTTCAGTTCTTTAGCTACATTAATCTTAATCTAGGAGAGAGAGAGAGAGAGAGAGATTTCATATATATTAATTATGCATAATTTATCGCTTTGTTTAGTGTATGACAGAACAAAGTTGTCTGACTGCGTAACAGATATTGCGATAAGTAAAGGGTAATCTTGTGGAAGTATTCATGGAAAAAACATGATCATTTTCAACGTCATCATTATTGCCAAAATTATCTTCATCGTCGACCTCATCATTCTAACGGTTCACTTGACATCACATCATTATCATCATCATCAGTATCATAAACAGCACCATACTTACTACATCACTATTACATCTATCATCACCATCATCGTCATTGCCAGTCTTATGGGTGATGTGGTGAACGCAGCTTATCATCTTGTTACCGTAGTAGTGAAGAGAACAGTTGGACACACTTGTTATACAAATTTTCTCTCTCACCACAGTATAGTGTGTGTGTGTGTGTGTGTGTGTGTGTGTGTGTGTGTGAGAGAGAGAGAGAGAGAGAGAGAGAGAGAGAGAGAAGGGGGGGGGTATAAACCACATCAAGTCCTACCCAACATGGTATCCAGAGACTGACAAGCTAATTCGCCAAGATCTTTGCTTTGCACATATCTCCCTTTCCTTCCAACCACCCTGCTGTCGTACGTACTATGCTGGATCTGTCATTTCCTATCCTTTCTACCTGACAAGGCCACCATCGTCACCACCACCAAAGTCAGTCACTTACCACCAGTACTGATGGCTTCCTTTTGGTCTATCTATCTATAGCCCGATGCCATGATCTCGTAAGGGGTGGTCGTTTGTGTTTGAGTTAGTTGTTTTGTGGGGAGAGGCACTAATCCTCCGGCAACCCACTGAGCGATATACCGAGAATCTTTTGATGCTGTATAATAATGCGGTGATCACAGCTTATACCTTCAGCTCGAGAACGTCTTATATTATATTGCTGCTATATCCAGGCACTTTTACAAAACTTCGAAGACTTTTTCAGTTGTAGAGCTAGGATGTGGTCCACGTTATTCCCTTCACTACATTAAAACCCCCTTAAGCTGAATAAAATAATTTGTCGATATCATGAGCAAACCAACACAAGACGTCTTTCGAGGTAAATTTCTGTTCTTATGAAACTGTCAGTCGAGGTATGTTTGAACCGTTTTACTTTCACCCCATGTTTTTTTTTTTCTCTCTCTCTCCCCAACTGTGTAATACAAAAGTTAACCGGTACTTCCACTCTTCCACCTTAAGGGTCACTTCAGTAACCACCTTCTTAAAGTCTATTTTACATCTTGCTTTGTCTTGCTTTTTTTTTTTTTTTCCTGACCTCCACCAACTAAGCAGGACAGATGTATTATACTCATCCATGTCTGTTTGTTAGTTTGTGTACAAGATTTTAATATATATATATATATATATATATATATATATATATATATATATATATATATATATATATATATATATATATATCAGATATCAGTGAGGTATGGTACGTGGGCGGTGGTTCCAGGAACAGAAGAAAAAATGCTGAGGTGGATCCGAATCGTGATGCAATATTAAATTGTAAATTCTATTGGCGTTGGCTAAGTATGCGCTTCTTGGACTGTTTAACAGTGTAGGCTGTGTAAAGTTACTTGACTTCATGAGATCGTAAACGTATTCGTCTGGCAGGAAAGAGAAGTTTCAGCAATAAATCATAAATCTTTATGGCGTTAACGGAGGTATGCGCTTTTTGAGTGTTTCTTTGTGTGTGTGTGTGTGTGTGTGTGTGTGTGTGTGTGTGTGTGTGTGTGTGTGTGTGTGTGTGTGTGTGTGTGTGTGTGTGTGTGTGTGTGTGTGTGTGTGTGTGTGTGTGTGTGTGTGTGTGTGTGTGTGTGTGTGTGTGTCCCACTCTGGACATAACAACAGTCCATTTCCTAAAGTCCAACAGTTCTTTTACGTGGCACACACCTTCACAGCAGTGAATACTGCAGTGTATTCGCAGGAAGGACAAGGAAAAGAAGGCACAGAAAATTCTCGTCTTTTGTTCTTTCCGCCGGGAACTGGTCGTCAGCTTGTTTGTGAAGCACCCCAGGCTTTTTTAAAGCAATGAATCCTGTTCTTGGCGCATTTGACGCGATTATTTATAAGTCTGCGGTTCGCTGTGTGTATATAACAGTCACGGAGTTTAGGAAATAAAGTCGTGCTTGTTGTTTTTGGTATATAATATTGTATATCAGTTGAGTGTTGTCACACTGGGGTTCAGAAGACGAGGTCTTGTATGATCCATGTTCTTGTCTTTCGCTGATCTCAGGTTGTGCAGCCACTCTGCTATACGGTGATCCTCTTTGTTCACTTCACGGTGATAGAAAGAATCCTTTAGCATACAAAGGATTAACTTACACCTTTTTTCCCTTTCCTTACTTACCTACCTCCCTGCCGACTTACATTCCTACCTGCCATACCCCCTTGCCTACCACCCATCTTAGCCATGTACCTACTGACTTACCTCCTTGCCAAACTACATTTCATTCATTCCTACCTACCTACCTTCCTACCAGTCTGTCTAAACACCAACCTACCTACCTACTTATCCACTCGACTTCCTACATGCCTCCCTGCCTACCTTTATCTCTGCCTACCTCCCAGGCGACCTTTTTACGTGTTCACCCAAATATCTCCCAACCTGCCTACCTACCAGTCGCCTCGCCTGCCTGACTACATACTTCCCTATCTACCTTTCTGCCTACCTAATGAAGTTGCGGCATAGGTGCGTATGTAAATATTTTTGCAGTTTACCAGTGTCTAATGAGTTGTATCAATATTGTGATGAAGGTATAACTTACTGCATCGTACAGCCCTTTCCAGTGATACCAGTGTTATACCTGTAGTCAAAATAAAAACGTTTTTTTATTATTCTGACCATGGGGCTGCTCTGAGCCTGTCAACCACTCCGACGAGGGCACAGTTAGGTGGAGAGGATATATTTGACACCTCAGTCGTCGGAACCAGTTCATTATTGCAATCGCTAGGTGCGGACGCAAAAACGGGCACAAAGCCCTCATCCCGGCTAAAGCACGCAAGATCCTCAACTTCGTCCACAGAAATGCGTCATGTGTATGTGCACATTGTAAGTCTGGGAACATCTATTCACATACGTTCTTACAAGCCCCTCATGATTTACTTCAGTTTAGTAAAGACTTTCCGAACTGGATGGGTTACATATAGCCTTAATTAACCCCTTCGATGGGAGAGGCCTTTCCTAATTTTAATAAAATCGTATAGTGTCTGGGGGAATAAACTTAAATGGGCGTCACCCTGACTGAAGGGGCTGTTGTTTCTGTAATGCAGTGGTGACGTGAGGAAGACATGTTCAGTACTTGTGCGTTGGAACGGAAATCATCCGGAGTCAAATGTGGTCAATGATAAATGGTGTGCGTCTCTGAGTTGTTAATACTGCAGGTGCCTGCGTCACCCAGGCAATCACTACCACTACCTGGAAATTGCGGCAGGTGATGCACTTACATGATTAGCACTCAGTTTCCTTTGACTCACTCTCAGCTGAACAGAATCACCTTGCGTTAGCGAGATTAGAATGCTAGTTTTCCTGACCATAAGAGAGTTAACACATCTCGCTACGAGCACCACATCTGCCTTGTACTCGTGCCGCCGTCAGCTTATTAATACTGAACTAAGGGGAAGCCATTTGTAGTAAATGAGTTAAAAACATCTGGCCTTAGCCTCCCTCCACCCACCCTCTTACACTGTGCGCTTACTTCCGCCTGACATGTTGCAGCGTAGAAAAACCTAACTTTGATGAGGTTAAGCAAAATATTCAGTCCCATAACCTTGTGAGCGATGATGGTGATGGTAAGGACGATAGGATGAGGGCCATCGTTTCGTTTCGTTTCGTTTTTGAAGGCTCCAACATGATTGCATGCGTCGATCTTGGTCACCTAATGGTGGCTGTTCACGCTGCTCGATCTCTGGCAGCTTCCTTATTTAGTTCCTTAACATTGAGGTCACACTCAAAGACCTCTTCCCTGGTCCTTTTCCGTCTATCTGTCACTACCCTACCCCTTGATAATAATAATGATAATGATAATAATAATAATAATAATAATAATAATAATAATAATAATATAATAAATAGAACACCGCAAAATTGTCCAAGGACACTTTTGATAAAGAAAAATTTCCCACAGCCATTGCCTACTAGAGGCCGAGCTATAAAGGGTCCTTGAGGTCAAGGCCGCTGATCTTGGGCATGTCACATTAGGTAATCATAGTCTGTAAGCCCATCAAGTTCGGTGGCTCTAGTCTTAATCTATCGTGGAAAATTAGGTGATATCCGGAATATCCGGATTAGTCCCAGTTTTTTATCCCAGTCGATCTCGGAGAATAATCAACCGATAGTAACCATACTCCATCCAGCACTGCGTCCGCCTGAAGGCTATATTGTAGTAAAATTTCCGTTTCCTAGCTTAAGCGAATCTTGACATGATGTGGTTGACTCACTTCACAATGTTCCGGATAGTATCCGGAGATCCGGTTGACGGACTGAACCATATTTGGCCAAAAGACGAGGACAGCTGTTCGATTAAGTTGACCAATTTTGAAGGCTCTAGGTCAAATAGCCTTTGAAATATCGCAGTTTTAAAAGAAGTAGGAATAATAATAATAATAATAATAATAATAATGATAATAATAATAATAATAATAATAATAATAATAATAATGACACTAACAAGAAAATGTTCCACAAGGATGTGCAGTGTTTTATTAATAGCAATAGTAATTAATGATTACAATAATCATGATGATGACGATGGTAATAGTAATAGTGATGCTGATGATGATGATGATATACAGTACGTTGATGTTAGTGTTGTCACGTCTTGGATACAGGTGGTAAATTTTAAGTAACAATATTTGGTGGTAAAGTTTAAATTATGTTCTTTTGAATACAGTGATGACAGTTTTATGGCCTAGCTTCCGCCAGATGACTCGTGTTGGATTCGGAATGCACTCTCAAGCTGGAGTTAAGTATATGAGTAGCCTTTAGTAAGTCCACTAGAAGAGAGGGTTTTCCTTATTAAATTGCAGTTGTCAGTAGCAAGAATGAAAGACTTTGGTCCCTGACTGTGTGTGTGTGTGTGTGTGTGTGTGTGTGTGTGTGTGTGTCTGTGTGTGTGTGTGTGTGTGTGTGTGTCCCCTGGTGAGTTATTATGGAGGTATAAAATTCATGTTTCCCTTTCCCCTATTGTTTCTCTCTCTCTCTCTCTCTCTCTCTCTCTCTCTCTCTCTCTCTCACACACACACACACACACACACACACACACACACACACACACACACACACACTTACGTCATGAAGGAATGTAGAGAGGAAGATAAGGGAAGTAATTAAGAAAGAGAGAGAGAGAGAGAGAGAGAGAGATAAACAGGTAACTAGTGTAGGGAAGAGAAGAGTGGTGAAGGAGAATAGAGGAAGGGACACAAAGGTAGGGGAGAGGAGAGGGGAAGAGTAGGAAAAGATGGGAAGAAAGGGACCTGAAGGGGAGGATGAAAAAAGAGAGGAAAAAGAGATGGGAGGGGAGAAGAGGAAATAAAGGGATAGGAGAGGAGAGGAGAGGAAAAGATCTGAAACTGTAAAGGAGGGGAGGGAGGATTAAGAATGACGGGGAACGGGAAGGAGGTGGAGAGGGGGAGGGAAGTATGGGAATGGAGGAGAAGGAGAGTGGGACCTGAAGAGGCTGGGGTCGGGAGAGAGGTGGGGATGAGCGGGTAGGGATGGAAAGGAACGACGGGTGAAAAACTGGAACTGCAGTTTTCTCCAGTGTCATAAAAACATTAAAAGCTTCTAACGTGCCTCCGAACAACCTCCCAGGGATCGGCAACCTTGTAAACACTGTACCGGGTTGCCATGCAATCCTTCAGCCCCTTGTCGTAAACCATAACTTATTCTTACTGCTACCTGACCATTTTGTTTACATCTGGAGAGTTAGAGGTGGTTTGGTATGGACTTATTTATCATGTTCAGTGCTACAAATCCCTCCGAAGTTCTAAAAGCTTATCAAATAATAACAAGAACTGACTTTATAATTACGTCATCGGTTTTTAAGAGGCTAACGGCATTTTCATTTTCGATCGTCTCTGCCAATTGTCATATCCGTATGTATAATTCGTAGAGCGGGTTGCACTATATTAATTCCAACCTACAAATGAATACACATTTAATTTATTAAGAGAGAGAGAGAGAGAGAGAGAGAGAGTACTCAAGTTGTTCACTGTAATATTTTCAGTGACCTATATTCTAGATTAAATAGACCTGATAGCCAGGTTGGTTATATCCGTAATTACATTTCCAGGTGCAATATCAGTTTTGCCTCAGTATGAACGGATGGTGTCGGCGCATTGTAGTGCCTAACGGATGTCTGTATTTCCGTATTCGCTTTATTTATTCATTACTTTCTTCCATTAGGGTGTTCGTAGCACCTCATCCTTAGTGATATAGTTTACCTGTTGCACCTGAAGATTTTCTTGTATATCATTTATATAGCATTATTACTAATATAACTTGCATCAGTAACGTACAAGAGGGTATAGTGTAATGTACAAAGCAAGTAAGGGCCAGGTGTTATGAAGTCACATATAACAGGTCCCTTAGAGGAATCAATTGCCATGCCCTGCAGAACTACCTGGCGAGCAAGTTTGGGCCGCGTTGCTTAACGCCTTACAGTTCCATGACTACTTTACGTTATTGGTAACACCACACGATTTCATTCAGATTTAGTGAGATTTATCTAACTTTGGAAGTTAAGAACAAAGCCTTCACTGACCGCTGCACTATTAGAGGTGTGTATAAGTTGAATAAAATGGCAAAAATTAAATACAAGAATATATCACAGGACTGAAGAGGTTGAGTTGACGACCCGTACGACATACAGTTATACTCTGCCTCACTATACACCTGTATAACACACGATTCATCCATACTACACTACACGCCTGTATTCTAAGACAGTCTTACTTTTCACCTCCTTCTTCTGACCTATCCCATTCCTGATAAACCCATGATAAATATAAAGAAAGAAAGAGGGAAGAGGATAATGTAAGTGAAGAGGGACAGGGGAGAAGGGACAACAGAGAAGGGGAGGGGAAAGGTGGGAGGGGAGGGGAGGGGAGGGGAGAGGAGGGGGGAAGGGGGAGGGAGGGATAATATTTAGGGCGTGGGGAGGGGAGGGATGGTAAGGGCAGGGGAGAAAGAATAATAGATGAGGAGGGGAGGGGAGGTAATGGATTGGGGGAGGGAGAGGGGGAGGAGAGGTGAGTAGAGAGGAGTAGGGGGCTGCATGTCATTGTTGCATAGTGAATGCTTCTTTGTCACGAGAAGTTGTATGGAACGTGAGGGAGCGAAGGGCGGAGGGAAAGGGGGTTGGAGGGAGGGGTAAAGAGAGGCGAGGAGGGAAGAAAGGAGGAGTGAGAAGGAATAAAGTTGGGGAAGGGGGAGGACGGGAGGCGAGGGAGTGAGAAGGGGTGAGGTGAGGGAGAGGACTATGGGAAGGGGAGGAAAAAGGTGGGCCTGGGAGGCAGGGAGGAGTGATGAGGCCAGGCAATAAGATAGGGGTGTGGAGATGACAGAAGGGGAGGAAGTAGGAATAGGGACAGGGAAGATGATGGGAGTGAGAGGGGATATTGAAGGGGGAGAAGGTGAAGAGAGTGAGGGGGGAGGAAGAAATGTGAGGGGCGTGGAAGGACGAGGATGGGTGGGGCCAGGGAGAGGTTGGGAGGAGGAGGTTGGTGATAAGAAGGAGAGGGTAGGGGGTAGGAAGGGGATGGAGGGAATGGAGAAGAGAATAACTGAGAGAAAGGATGGAGTTTGTGTCGGGGAGAGGAGGGATCAGGAAGGGCAGAGACGTAGTTGTGGGAGAGAACCGAATGAAGAAATGGTAGGAGAGAGAGAGAGAGAGAGAGAGAGAGGGTCACCTCTTTTGTTTTATGTGTTTTTATATCAGTCAGTGTGGTATACGCATTCAGTACCAACGAGTAAAGATAAACTAAGGGAAAAATTACTGAAAAGTATATAGAGTAAAAATGTTATACAAAATAATAAAGATATGCTGCATATTAGCCACAAGGCTCGTCGAGTATTGCAAAGTTTGTCCGTCGTGGCTACAGCACTACATTTATTTGTTACACAAAACTCCAAACATTAATTTGTATATTACATGAACAGTTTAATAAAATTCGTACATTTTTATCGACAACTGACTGGTTTATAGCGAGTGATATGAAAATGTTTGTGCATGTGTACTGGAAAGTCTAGCATGGTTGTGGTGCTGTCAACAACAGCTATTCAGCCTCCATACACAGCCCATCAGAACACCAGATGTGTGGTTATAGTCTAGTCTTGCTGTCATCAGGATATTATTATTTTGTTTAGGGGAAACATTTTGGTCCGGTTGGGTCTGATACAACTTTCAATAAACCCGTATGTATTATTGACCCTCCCTAACATGATTAAAATCATCTGGTGATAACCTAAGCAAAATGAGGATTATGTCATCCTAGCTAATGTTATAACATACCTGTTTACTTAGTCCGTTAAGTTTTCAGTACGAATTTATCTATCTATCTATCTATCTATCTATCTATATTCCGGTTTGCCACATTTTCCCTCATTTACCACACACATATCCAGTGTCTTCCCACATTTCCACAATTTTTCACACAGAACTCAGTTTTTACCTAAGTCCAGTTTTCTCAGTGTTCCATCATTTGTTGTTGACTCATTTTTTTCCCTCATACTTAGCCATCAGTGTCACCACATATCCCTCATTTTCACACCCCTCTTTTCCCCGCATTTCCTTATCTTTCATCACAGTGCCCTCGTTGTTCCAATATTTTTCAGTTTTTTCAGCATTTCTCATTTCCATCAGTTTCCCCTACATATCGTCGACATTTCCTTCGTTTTCCCCACATTTTCGCCATCGCCGTGGTCGAGTGGTTAGCATTGCTTGCCACGAGGCTGTCGACTCGATAACGTTAGAGTTCGATCCTGGTGTGATCAGCTGGTACCACTCGAGTCAGGTGTCGTTTTCCCTTTATTACCCGTCGCCTCCCCGGAGGGGCTCGGGGACGGGTATTGTTTTCTCTCGGTTTGTCTTTCTATCTGTTTGTTTGTTTGTCTGTCTGTTAACAACTTTACGCGATAACTACTGATGCGATTTTGACTAACAGTAGCCTACAGGGATGGTGGACTATGACCTTGTGATCACCTGATTAAATTTTGGGCCAAATTTGGCCAAGGTCCAGGCTGTAGGGCCAAAAAAAAAAAAAATTTAATCGTTTTTTCGCTATAACTCCTTTCAGATTCATATCGACATGAAACCAAAACCTAAAAGTCCACCTTTCAAATCTGCATCCTATAACATGCCTGATTACATCGGGGGGGGGGGTCACCCCTCAGTTAGCGGTAGGGGGGTCAGTGTCAGGTGGGTCGGGCCTAAAATTTCAAATTGGCAAAAAATCGTGAAATTTCACCCGATTTACTCCAGATTTGATGCGACATCTTTGATTTGGTATCCTTTTGTGTTTATACGTCAGCATTAAAATGACTGCCGGGGACGAGTTTTCTGTGCCCTGACACCGCTTTTTGTTGGGTTGCAGGTAAAATAAGTGAGTAACATTGAAAACCTGGATGGAGTAGTGCTATCCCAGGAGAGTGGGTAAAAAACAAAAAAAATACAAGCTCAAGGGTCGGAAGTTAGCACCGCAGTAACGCCCGTCACAGCGTCCGTTTCTACTTTCCTCTTATTTTTCATATTCTGGGTGTTATTATCTGTGATGCTGTGACTGGTTTTGGTATCTTGATGTTTAATTGTAGTGTTCTATTACCTGTGGTGTTATATTCGGGTTTTATTATCAGGGGTTGTATATTCTGGGGTTCTAGTATATGATGTTTTATTTTCTGGGGTTCTAGTATCTGATGTTTTATATTCTGGGATTTTATTATCTGGGGTATTTTATTGTGGGGTTAACATTGTGGTGTGTTATATATACTTTAGGGAGGTAGGGGGTGTATATTACGGTGTTTAAGGTTTTAGTGGAATTATGAGGTTTGTATTATGCTTTTTACCCTCCACCTGACAAAGTCAGAGGAGGGTACTGTTATCATTGGTGTCCGTCCGTAGAGTTGGGCAGCAGGTCAGCTGGGCGGCTGGCCGGACGTAGAGATTTCGTTTCCGGAGCAAATCTCGGAAAGTATATATATATTTTTTTTTTGTCTCCGACTCTGGACAAAGGCTTCAGAGCCTATATCTCGGGAGCAGTGGCCTATCCCAAGGCCCTGTAGTCCTCCTACACCTCCACATATCACCACTTCGGCGCTGACACCCACCGTCCATATTGAATACATGCTAGGGCTGTCTCATACAGGACTGGTATATTGGTATTAGCGGGGGTATTTTTACGACATGTCGGCGGGTCTTCTGGTAGATCAGGAAAGTCAGCTTTTATGAAATTCAAATCCTTAAACTGTTCCCTGCCCCAGCCGGGATTCGAACCTGGGTCCATCAGGACTCCAGGCCGCCTCTCTACCGATTCAGCCACAGCCTCCCCCCAGAAAGTCATGAAATTTCACATAGTTATGTGTCTTATATTGAACTGGTGCCTTTTGATAGGTAGAATGCTGTCCTAATTTTTTTTTTTTTTTTTATGAAAAGGTAAAAAAAAAAATCACATTTCAATGTGCCCTGCACAAGAATTCCTCAGGGACTAGGTTATGTTTACCATGAATTAACTACTGAAATTTTTAAGTTTTAATGTTTCTTATGTTATACGGGGGGAGGGGGAGTGTGGACCGTTATACGCTTGGTTAGGTGTACAGAGAGGTGAGGGGTATGTGCTTGGTCTGGTGGAGGGTTGCAACGATGATGATGATGATGATGGTGGTGATAGTTGAAATGATGACGGTAGCGATTATGATGATAGTGTGTGTGGTGGTCTTGGTGTTAATGATGACGATGATGATGATGATGATGGTGATAGTGGTGGTGATAGCTGATATGATGATGATGGTAGTGGTAGTGTTCGTTGAGATGATGATTGATGGTGGTGGTAGTCGAAATGATGATTATGATGATGGTGTAGTGGAGGTGATGATGATATGATGATGCTGATTGTAGTGATGATGATTTATTGAGGTGCTGATGATGAAGGTGATGACGATAATGGTGATGGTGGAAATTGAGATGATGTGGATGGTTTTCTTTGTCATCTTTTAAAGTTTTAGTGTCTCTATGTCATATACAGGGGGGAGGGCGTTATGCGCATGGTTAGGAGGGAGGGGAAGTGGGGGGGGGGATGTGCTTGGTCGGTGTAGGGTTGCGACAGCGTAGGGTTGCCTATGTTTTTAGGTTTAAGTGAGATGTGAGGGTTTACTCGTATATTATGGTATTGGAAGCTCTAAAAGATCTGGGGTGTTATAGTGCTGATGGCTGTGAGAGGTTCGTGGAATTATATAATGGGTCTGGTAATGGTTTTCGGGTTTCTGTTATCGGATTGAGGTTAAAAAAAAAATGACACTTGACATTCTGGGGTTTATGGAGTTGAAATTTCACGAAGTAGAAGTTAAAAAGTTTGATGGTCAGCTTTTTACGAGTATAGCATGGTATTTTATTTTATTTTTATTTTTATTTTTATTTGGTGTGTGTGTGTGTGTGTGTGTGTGTGTGTGTGTGTGTGTGTGTGTGTGTGTGTGTGTGTGTGTGTGTGTGTGTGTGTTATCATAGGTTATAGTGTATTTTCTGGGGTTTAAGATACCGGGGCTTGAGGTTCCTAGGGTTCATTTTGAGGGATTGGGTCGTTATTATTACCGCAGTTCCGTTTTTGTAGTTTTGCATTTTGACTTCTTGATTGTGAGGTCTTAGGGTCTGTGGTTTTTGTCTGGGGTTTCAGGGTGTGGGTTTATATTATTCTGAGGTTCATTTTCTATAGTTTGAGGTTCTAGGGTATTGGGGTGTGTCTTCTGGTGTTTGAGGTTGTGGGATAATTTAAGGCTTAGGCTTAAGTTTTGTTTTTTTTTTTGCTTTTTTTTTTTTTGGGGGGGTACTGGGGTTGAGTCTCTGTTTTTTTTATTATGGGAGATTCGAAGTGTGTGGTATGTGTTATTTGGGGATTAAAGATGATGAGTTGTGGAGCTGTTGGAAAGCAAATGATGTTGATGATTGAATATAGGGGTTTTGTGGTTCTGGGAGTCTCTGGGGAAGGGATGTGTGGGGTTCTTGAGTTTTCTGAGGCTGTGCTTGCTGTAATGTTGGATTTAAGGGGTTTCTGGAGATTAAAAGTATGGTGTTTTGGAGTTGCTGGATTGTAGGGCTTGTGTTAGCGGGGTGATATCCTGGAGAACATAATATGTATGAAGTTCCGGGTTCTTGTGTGGATACTTGATTGTTGAGTTGTGGCGGGCTTTTCTACTCTTCATTACAAGGACTCTCTCTTTTGCTAAAAACAAGAGTGTTGGTATGACAAGAACAAAATAAAGGCTTCATCGTACTGAAATAGGTGACTGTTTTTGCAGGAATTAAATATTAATAGACCATCGGAATGAGGGGCTGTAAGGGGAATAAAATGAAACTAAATAATCATAATGAGGCTGTTATACCAGGATAAAAAAGAAAACCCTGTCCTACTGATCCATGGATGAATTGGCAGGAATTACATGATGTGCTGTAGATGAAAATAATATATATATATACTGTATATATATATATATATATATATATATATATATATATATATATGTGTGTGTGTGTGTGTGTGTGTGTATGTGTGTGTGTGTGTGTGTGTGTGTATGTGTGTGTGTGTGTGTGTGTGTGTAGCCTCTGTGGTAGAGTGTGCGTTTTGAACACGGGTGAGCCAGGGTTCGCGCCCCGCCAGGGTAATAAACTTTGGGAGTGTTCACCCGGCCCCTTACTACATTGGCGGACACCAGGGGTTCTGTGGTTGAACCAGTGTTGCTTACTATAAAGTATGCTTGCACCCAGTCGGCTTGCGCGGGCCGATTACACTTGGTTCACAGACTACACACACATCCAAAGCCACTCCAACACGACAGTTACACTAACAAGCACTTCTCACCCTACATATTCTCTACTAGACAGCTTAAGCCACTTGGTAGAGTTGCATTGGCTGTATCGTCCCGACTTCGGTCGGGATAGGCCGGTCCTGCAGTGGATACTCAAACGGCTGATGATGATAGAGGCTCCTAGCAAGCACAAATATTACCATAGTTAGCTCTCTGAAAAAAGTATGTAATTATACCATAGTTAGATTTAAATCTTTTTCATAACAACGTTTTTTTTTTAAACCTTCTCCTCCTCCTCCTCTTCCTCCTTCACTACCCTCTGTAGACGAGAATTGCCTTGCCCACCCATAGCGAACTGTTCCGTGGGAAAGAGGTAGAAACAGATGGAGAATGTTGATAGAAACTGTAATATAGATAGCAACATAATGGCAGATATAATGATAGAAATGGAGACAGTAATTTCTGTCAATGAAGTTAAGCTGTGTGTGTGTGTGTGTGTGTGTGTGTGTGTGTGTGTGTGTGTGTGTGTGTGTGTGTGTGTGTGTGTGTGTGTGTTTGCTCATTTCTTTCACGAGAACAGTAATGTATAGCGACACAATTCTTTTTTTATTAGATAGGAGAAAGTTCAGAGAGTGTCAGAAAAATACTATGTAAATATTTTGGCGACAGCACACTACGCGACGGAGCGAAATTATCGGAAATCACGACACGCAAAAATGAGAAAATATATACAGTATACATATTTTTTTTCAGGACTGGTCATTGTGATGGGTTCAATAACAGTGCGGAAACAAAGAAAAAGATATTTGCAAAGATTTGGAGATGGAAACGCTATTAGTCAGGTCGACAGATTTTTAAAGACAAGCACTAGTTAAAATATAAAGACAGATATACAGGTAGAAATAGGGACAGTAATTTAATGCCGACCTAGACCTTGAGGAGACAGGCGTGTCTTCTTTAAATCTCTCTCTCTCTCTCTCTCTCTCTCTCTCTCTCTCTCTCTCTCTCTCTCTCTCTCTCTCTCTCTCTTTGTTTGTTCCTATATATTTACCTATATCTATATGTTTCTAAATGCATCTATCTATATACTTATACCCACGGCTCGCTAAGCGGTATTATATTATGAGCGGTGTGTGTGTGTGTGTGTGTGTGTGTGTGTGTGTGTGTGTGTGTGTGTGTGTGTGTGTGTGTGTGTGTGTGTGTGTGTGAACGAAATAACTCAGTGTTACCCAATTTTAACCAAACTAGGTGGAATGTTTCTGGGACAGCATATGGGGAAACCTCTTTTTTTTTTTTTTTTTTTTTTTTTTTTTTTTAGAACAAATCAAAGATCAAGGTCACTGATCTAAGTCATTCATCGACCCATCCCAGCAAAATAAAGAACGTTTATCCATCTTTAACCAAATGTGGGAACACAGTGGGTAAGGCACGAATGGAACAATCACTCGTCCCCTTCCCGGAAGGGCTCGGAGACAGGTGATATTTTCACTTGGTTTGTCCGCTTGTTTGTTTGTTTGTTTGTTTGTCTATCTATCTGTCTGTCTCTCTGTTAACAACTTTATGCTAAAACTACTGGGGCGATTTTGACTAAAATTATAGGGATGATGGGCTATGACTTTCTGATCAACTGATTAAATTTTGGGCCAAATTGGGCCAAAGCCCAGGCTGTAAACTCAAAACATGTAAAAAAAAAGAAAAAAACGCCATAACTCCTTTCGAATTCATATCGACATGAAACCAAAACCTAGAGGTGCATCTTTCAAATCTGCTTCCTATAACATGCCTCATTACATCAGGGGGGTCATCCCCAGTTTGTGGTAGGGGGGTCAGTGTCAGGTGGGTCCGGCCTAAAATTTCAAAAGGGCATAAAGTCATCAGTTTTCACCCGATTTACTCTAAATTTAATATGTGACGTCTTTGACTAGATATCCTGTTGTGTTTATACGTCATTTTTAAAATGACTGCCGAGGACGGGTTTGCAGTGCCTTGGCACCGCTTTTTGTTCAATTTGCAATCATCAGCCACAGGACAATGTCAGTGTTCGATCCGTGTGTAAGGATTAACAAATGCTATAACTCACGCAGGTTAAATCCGATTTTAGCCAATCCAGTCGAATGGTTAAGAGTCATCAGAGGAGATTTTATTTATTTTTTTTTTACAACAGCTTCAAGGTCAACGGCATACACAAGGGTCAGGTCAAAATTTTTTTTATTCGAGTTAGACCAAACTTTGTGGAAAGCTTGATAATTAGGAAGGATTCGATTCTGCTTACAGTCAGTCAAGAGTCAAAGTCATAAGAAAAAGTCAAAAGCCAAACTTACATGAGAAAATCGATTCAAAAAGCTTTGATCCAATTTTAATCAAACTTAATGGAAGGGTTAAGGGTCAGGCAAAAACAAGGGGATTCAGTTTTGAGAACAATCAGTCAAAGGTCAAGATCACAAGGCAAGGTACCACCCGTGTGTCTGCGTGTAAACTGAATATTTAAAACAGTATAGTTCTGAGTGCATGAGTCGACGACGATCACTCAAGAGGTTGAGTTACTATTAGGTCAAAAGTCAATGTCAAAAGTCAGGGTCACATGGTAAAGTCAGCTTAGTCTTTAAGCGATGTAAACTAAATCATGTGAAAAGATTCAGGTTAAAACAAGGATAAAGAAAGTTGATTTTGATTATAGTCAGAGTTCAAGGTCAGAGGGAGGGGTCAAAGATGAAGGTCACTGGGCAAAATCAGCTCAAAGAGTTTTGATCTGATTTGAAGGAAAGCTGATGCAATGGTTTAGGTGTCGGTATGATGAAGTTTCGATTCTGAGAGTATTCTGTCGAAGGTCAGTGTCACAGGAGCAGAGACAAAGAGGCTGTCCTTAGACTAGTATGTGGTCGAGGGTACACTCTGTGAGTGCTGATTCTTGTTTCTGTCAGTTCCTAATAGTTTTATTTATTTATCTATTTATAAGCCAGTGTTTACCGATCTATGTCCAGCTCTCCAGTACAAAAATTAGCCAATATTCTCAGTCATTCATGAATACCACTGGTAAACTTTGGAACTTTCATTCTCAGTCTGTTTTTTCTGTTTGCCTGGAACTCATTCTTTTTGACTTAATGTATCTAGGTATCTTGAAACTACCGGATCTTGAATTTGGCTCTGGTTTACTTCGGTTTATCTAGGAAAGTCAGCTTTTCTGCAGGTGTCTAGCCGTTGGGTCTTCCTTACGTAAATCATATCTGTCCATCTGCCCATCTATCTTACTCAAGGGGCAAAAGACATTTTTTTCATGTCAACCAGACATGGGTTGTTATAAAAGGTTGTGGCATATCATTTTAATCCTTAGACCATCAGGAACAGTATCCAGGTGAACAGCCTTGGAAACCAACTACTGTAAGCTGGGAATCCGAGGCGGCTTCCAAGATGGCTGCCGATCCTATTTACTATATGATGATAACTTGTCAGTTAAATTGTATGTAATCATATTCATGTTTTAAGGACATTTGTGTCATATTATTAGCTTTCAGAATAAAAAGAGTATTATTTGTGTTCAAAGCTACAAAATATTTTTTAAATTTAATGATTTATTAAAATGAACAACATGCATGGTGTGCCTGGAAGAAATGAAAATGGGGAACGAATGATAGCGATGTGTGTTGAGCGAGAGATGGTGATTGGGAATACGCTGTTTGAGAAGAAAGATATTTATAAGTATACATGGGTGAGACAGGAGGGTGGAAGGGTTGTTGATAGAGCCTTGATGGACTATGTGGTTGTGTCTAGGAATGTAATAGGAAGATTGTTGGATGTGAGAGTTCTGAGAGGGGAGGGTGGAGGTATGTCTGACCACTACCTGGTGGAGGGAAAGTTAAGAGTAGGTAAGAGATGGGTGAGAGCTAGGAGGGTTAGGTGTGGCAGGGAGGTTTTGAAAGTGAGTGAGTTGGATAAAAGAGAGAAAAAGATAGAGTATCAGGAGAAATTGAGAGATGAGTGGAACGCAGTGAAAGATCGGGAAAATGGCAGCGTGGAGGAGGAATGGCAGTTGTTTAAGAGTGCTGTGGTGGGGCATGCAGAAGAGGTGTGTGGTGTGAGACATGTGGGTGGTGGTGTAAGAAAAGGAAGTGAATGGTGGTGCGAGGAAGTAAGTATGGCTGTGGCTGAGAAGAGACGTGCATATGAAGTGTGGCTGCAGAGGAAGGATGAGATGTCATATGAAAGGTATAAGGAAAAGAGGAATAGAGCGAGAAGGGCTGTGCGTGATGCTAAAGTGGCAGCAGATGAGAGGTGGGGTAGGCGGCTGACAGAGAATTTTCAACAGAATAAGAAAATGTTTTGGAAGGAGGTGAAAAGGGTGCGAAAGGGAGAGTCTGGGAAGGAAGAACGAGTAAAAGCAGAGGATGGAAGGATGTTAATTGAGATGGATGCAGTAAGGAAGAGATGGGCAGAGTATTTTGAAAGATTGTTAAATGTAGAGGAGGAAAGGGTGGCTGAGATTGTGGCAAATAGAAGGGTGCAAGGAATAAATGTGTTGGGAGAGTTGAATGATTCTTTGATCACGAAGGAGGAAGTGGAGAAGGCAGTAAAGGAGATGAAAACAGGGAAAGCTGCAGGTATGGATGGGTGTGCTGTGGAATGCCTGAAGGGTGGTGGAGTGAATATTGTTGACTGGTTAGTAAGATTATTGAATGTGTGCTTTGAGAAAGGTATGGTGCCAGTTGACTGGGCAAGTGCTTGTGTGGTCCCGTTGTATAAAGGCAAGGGTGATAAGTATGAATGTACTAGCTTTAGGGGTATAAGTCTGTTGAGTGTTGTAGGTAAAGTGTATGGTAGAGTGTTAATTATGAGAGTTAGAGAGGGTACAGAGGGAGTGATTAGTGATGAGCAGTGTGGCTTTAGGAGAGGGAGGGGATGCGTTGATCAGGTGTTTGCTGTGAGACAAGTGTGTGAAAAGTATTTAGCGAAAGGCAAGGATGTGTTTTGGGCATTTATGGATTTAGAGAAAGCGTATGATAGAATTGATAGGGAGGCTTTGTGGACTGTTTTAAGATTGTATGGACTTGATGGTAGGTTACTAAAAGGGGTGAAAAGTTTTTATGTAAATAGTAGAGCGTGTGTAAGAGTGGGAAATGCTGTGAGTGATTGGTTTCCCGTGAGAGTGGGGCTGCGACAGGGATGTGTGATGTCGCCTTGGTTGTTTAATATTTACATGGATGGTGTTGTAAGGAGGTGAATGCAAAGAGTTTTAGGTGGTCTGAGTCTGGTAAATGTTGATGGAGGAGAGTGGAATCTGAAGCAGCTGCTGTTTGCAGATGATACTGCACTGGTGACTGATTCAGAGGAGAGATTGAGACAGTTGGTAGAGGAGTTTGGAAGGGTATGTGAAAGGAGGAAATTGAAAGTAAATGAGAATAAGAGTAAAGTGATGAAGTGTACGAGGTTGATAGATGGTAGGGGGATGAATATAGTTTTGAATGGTGAGTTGCTTGAGGAGGTAGATTGTTTTAAATATCTAGGGTCACATGTTGCTGTGGATGGAAGAATAGATGCAGAAGTGAAGTTTAGAATAAATGAAGTAGGAAAGGTGCTGGGAGGAATGAAAAAAGTGTTTAAATGTCGTTCGCTTAGAATGGATGTAAAGAGAAGGCTGTATGAGGGTGTTGTGGTACCGACTGCATTATATGGGGCTGAAACATGGAATATGGGTGTAGCAGAGAGGAAAAGTTTGAATGTAATGGAGATGAGATGTCTGAGGAGTATGTGTGGAGTGACGCGTATGGATCGAGTGCGAAATGATGAAGTGCGAAGAAGAACTGGAGTTGTTCGGGAGATGGCTGGTAGAGTTGAGCAGAGGGTGTTGCAATGGTTTGGGCATATGGAGAGAATGGATAATGAGCGATTGGTGAAAAAGATAACTAGATCTGATGTGAGAGGTGTAAGACTGAGAGGAAGACCACGAATAGGATGGATGGACAGTGTGAAGAGAGCGCTGGATGTGAGAGGGATGTCTGTTGAGCAAGGAAGAGTGGCTGTGCGTGACAGAAATAAATGGAGAGAAATTGTGAATGAATAAGTGATGACGCAGCCCTGAGGGGATATTCTCCCGCTTTTGGTCTGATCAGCTAGTCAGGTCAGGTGCGGGTAAGGGGATGGGTCTGTTATGATGTGGCAGGGGTAAACCAGTTCTGCTGTCGGGCCCTGCTGTGGATGTCACTGATTGCATTGCGCAGTTGACCCTTGTGCGTTGTGATGCAGTGAGGATCTGTCCGTTCTCCCCTTTGGGGCTAAGATGCGAATAAATGTGTTTGAATGGATGAGTAAATGGAGAGTGAGTCGTCCTGTCTCGGCTACCTCCCTTTCCTTGGGGGATGCAGCCTAGGTATATAGATAGATAGATAGATAGAACAACATATTTTCTTCTCTTTAGAAAGTTTACATACTTATGACCGAGAAATTTAGCAAAAATACAATTACTGGGTGTACAAACAGCACACATCAGAGAAATGTCAATAACTGAACATGTCATGAATATAAGTTCTTATATCATCCTTTACAATGTTCCAGTAATTAAACGTTTCAGCCTTACACCATAACACTGTTTTTTTATGAAACACATAATAACGCAATCGTTATAACTACTAAAATATTTAATACTGAGATTTAATCCAATACAGAGGTAATCCTGTTCAGACTGGTGAAAAGGAAATACAATATATATAGACAATTTAATCAGAGTCAGGGCTATTCTCAGTTTCTTGGTAGGGCTGATCTATGGAATAGCTCTTTGGAGATCCATGGCATCTGCAGACAAGGTAACATGGAACATTCTGTTTGGCACATGAACAATTTCTTAATCAAACTTTTCTGGAACCACATGGAAGGGATGTAAACATCTCTGGTGGCCACAATTCTGCAGTCACTGAATCTGACACAAGTTCTGCTTGCTTTACTGTCTATCCATATTCATCCAGCGATGGAGTGCCAGGCTTTGCAGTGTGTGCTGTCTTGCCAATGATTGTTGCCAAGGTAGAACGTTTCAAATGATGCATAAAAGTATCCTCAGTAGGTGGAAGAAGCTTGAGAAATGTGGTCTTGTTCGCAGAAAATATATGAGTGCAAAACTCACTCAAAGAAACATCTGACGTCTCGTCATTCATTGTGTAGACGATGACAAGTAAATTCCTAGCCTGACTGATAATATTTTTAGTTATGATAGCAATGCTGTCACTGCCAAAGTCTTCCAGAATATCCAGGTGAATTTTTTTTACTTGCCACTAACTATCCTCTTTTGCTGGCAAAAGAAGAGATTGCTGGTGGTATCCTGCCACTTACACTGTGAACAGTTGGAAGTTTGAGGCACTTGTGTGGTTACAGTGACAGTGTCATGTATAGCAAGGTAATTGTCTGTTGCTGAATTGACCCGAATTTAAGGAAGATCTTTCAACATGGTGGATGCTAATATGTACAGAAGACAATAACATATGTATCACTTGAATGAACAATAACCTGACCAACTTTGTCTACTTGAAACCTATACAAGCCATGCAAAACAATACGAGCGTCTACCTCCTCATGTGTTGATGCAAGGGCAGGGACTGGAGTTACATTTCCACTTTACAACATTACTGACTTTGTTCCTTCAATTAAACCACCAACCAGACAAATTTGGGTGCCACCAGGACTTGAAGACTGGAGTTGACACCATTTATTACACAAGGAGGCAAGTAACTGTGTTTTGTTTGTAGAAGAAGCAACGAACTCTGAATGATCTGGTGTTTTGTACTGGTCTGACATCAAATATTTTTACTGTTTTTGGCTTACCAGTCCTCATCTGTCTTGTTGCTTCGTTCATACTTGGACTTCATTAGCGATCAGAACACAGGTGAAAAGCCACTGCATTAGCTGAGACTTCACTGTGAATTGCTTGTTTGTATCTAAATGCAATGGCAGAGAACTTTTCATCTTTCACAGCTGATGAACGATGAACCCAGTGCATGACATCGATCACTAATGCACATGCTTTGTTGAACTGTGGCAACTTTTCACAACTGCTCATGCCTGTATCCTCCTTTATAGCTTTCACAAGACTTGATTTTGTTCCATATGCTCGCATTGTACCATCCTCATTTAATGAAGATGGAGGGTAATTACAGGTAAAGGAATGTATCATAAATGAATTCCTTGCCCCTAAAAAAAAAAAAAAAAAAAAAAAAAAAACTTATTGAAATTGGTGTAATGTAAGACAAACTTATGAACATTCATAAATATGGCAGCCATCTTGGAAGCCATCTTGGATTTCAGACTTACAGTAGTTGATTTTACAAGTAAAGGTATGTCAAATTATTTCGAAATTATAACAAAACGAATTCCTTGTCACCAAACAAACTACAAAACCTGTATTACGCTTGAAATTATTGCAAATTATGACCAACTTATGAACATTTATGGATATGGCAGCCATCTTGCATGCCATCTTGAATTCCCGACTTACAGTAGTTGATTACCAAGGTTGTGCACCAAGGATTAAAATAATATGCCACGTTTATAACAATGCCCATTTGCCCCCTGGGTATCGGTCTTTTTATCTATCCATCCATCTATATGTTCAACTGTTTGTATCAGTCTGTTTATCTATCTGACCCTGTCTATTTATTTACCCATTTGTATCTATCCAGTATCTGTATATCTACCAATCTGTGTATATCTCAACCCGGTAACCTCTGTCCTATCACTGTGCAGGGCTGTGAATTTTGAACCATACTGCCATCATGCCAGAATGGGTGATACTTCCTGCTATTTGCTAAACAACTGAACTTTAACACAGATTTAGAGAGAGAAAGAGAGAGAGAGAGAGAGAGAGAGACAGACAGACAGACAGACAGACAGACAGACAGAGACAGAGACAAAGACAGAGAGAGAAAGAGAGAGAGGTGGGATGGGAAGTTAGAAATACGTGCCCTAAGCCGCAAGTGTTAAAAGTAATGGCAGAGTGGTGATGCTAAGGGTTTATTCCTGGCAGGCATATGATGTTTGACCTTCCTCACGCCTTGTGCTGTGAAGACATGAGTCAGGAGAGGGAGAGAAGAGAGAGAGAGAGAGAGAGAGAGAGAGAGAGAGAGAGAGAGAGAGAGAGAGAGAGAGAGAGAGATAAACACTTCATTCTAATATATTGGTTAGTCAGAAAAGTTATATTCTCAAGTCATCACACACACACACACACACACACACACACACACACACACACACACACACACACACACACACACACACACACACACACACACACACACACACACACACACACACACACACACACACACACACACACACACACACACACACACACACACACACACACAGAGTTACGTATACAGCAGATCTGAGAAAAATAGACCACGCATTCAAGTCAGCTTTACACAGCTTTCAGTGATGCCAGTCAAGCCGTATTCTCGTGGACCTGGGAGTCTCACCAGCACTTCTTATTTATCATTTATTTATGACAACTTGATGTTCTTTATTTATGCAGGCTACTTCCGCAATCAGAAGATAAGTATAGCGTATTAAGGAATTTTGTCATTATCATCATCATCATAATCATCATCATCATCTTCATCCCGACACTCTTTCTCCCTAACCTACTTCCTACTACAATCTGAGGTGGAATGGATCTAGGCATAGGAACAGGAAAACACACAATATGGAGAACTGTTTGTGAACCCTATGAAATGGAGGACATAATTTTGTTTTGCATTATGCAAGTCTTCTGTTTCATGGCTTCACCTCGGCGACCAAAATCCGTGTTTACCTATATCTTTATCTGTATCTATGTGTCTATCTATATATCTATCTGTCTGTCTATCTGTCTATCTATCTATATCTATCTATCTATCTGTCCACCTATTTATCTATCTTATCTATGTCTACCTATCTATCTATCTATCTATATGCATATATAATATGTAAGAGGTTTATATATATATATATATATATATATATATATATATATATATATATATATATATATATATATATATATATATATATATATATATATATATATATATATATATAATATACGAGGTTGTTTCTCTGTCTGTCTGTCCCCAGTGGGCATCAGAGGGGATGCATATACTCATAGCACTATCTAAACAGCTCCAACAGGTATAACTTTTTACGCTTAATTTAAATTTGTACCTTACAGTTGCTAATGTGGCGCCCTTAATGGCCAGCATCAGAACTAATTATAATCTAGTCAGCATGGTGGAAATATAGTAGCCATTCTTTTTTTTTTTTTTTTTTTTTTAACTTCTACAACCATATCATTATTAACTGCAACGGGTCGGATGGGCAGACGGATTGATGGGGTGGGCAGAGAGGGTGGGGTGGTTGGACAGGGTTGAATGGATGGGTTGGTGTAGAGGGACAGGGTGGGTGGAGTAAACGGGTAGATGTCGAGGGACAGGGTGCATGGGTGGGCACGGTTGGGTGGATGTAGTGGGGTAGTGTGGGTTGATGTGTAGGTGTGGGTGAGTGGGTTGTTGGGAAGGTGGATGGGTGAACAGAGTTGGGTGAGTGTTGTGGGGTGGCGTGGGGGGGTTTGTAGGTGTAAATGAACAGTGTGGGTGGGAAGGTGGGTGGGTGGATTTTTAGTGTAGGTGAGTGGGTGGGAAGAGTTGGTGAGTGGGAGGGTAGCGGGAAGATAGATCCACGGCAGGAAGAGGTCCATGGAGAATATATTCCTTGGGAAATAGGCCCGAGGAGGAACATAGGTTCAATGGGTAAAATGGGGCCCTGAGGTCTTCTCCCAGTGGTCGCAGGCAGTACCGGTATGCACGTTCATTGGGTTTTACAGGCAACACCGGTTACTCCTGTCAGTATTCACAAATTACACAGTGCTCTATAATGCATGTAGGACAGAGAGCATTCCGGCGACTATCAATAAGACTACAGCGCATTTTTGTCATTTGTATCTACACTTCAGTATAGAATTTCAAACTTCCCTGTTTGCCATTCGGGAAATCTTTTGTTTCGTCAGTTTCCATAGGTCGCATATTCATACATTCATCTGCCACTATGACCCATCGCCTTGTCTCTTCAAGCCTGCTACTACTGCCCATGTGTGCCATTTTTTCTCCCTTGATAACCAGCCTCTCTGTCACCATACCATCTAAGCATACTCTCTACCATCCTTTGATCAGAGACGTCTGTACTTCACACCCCACATACATCCTTAGGAGGTACAGTTTAACGATGGAGTGTGATACAAACTTGGCAACAGTTTCTTTTCACCTGACGGAAAGAAATCAAATCTGCATGACACGCAATGAGCCTTAGTTAGAAGATAGGAATGAGTTTCCATGATTGCTACTTAAATCAACCCTCAAATCCATCTACACGTTGCTGACTACATTAATCTTAACTGAGCTGAAAAGAGTTCCGGATCTGTATCAGGTTAGATCAAGCCTGCTATAGCCTGGAAAACGTTCCTCCTGGATAAAGAACTCTTCAAGTTGTACTCTGAAAGACTGCAAGATACGAGCTACACACACACACACACACACACACACACACACACACACACACACACACACACACACACACACACACACACACACACACACACACACACACACACACACACACACACACACACACACACACACACACACACACACACACACACACACACACACACACACACACACACACACACACACACACACACACACACACACACACACACACACACACACACACACACACACACACACACACACACACACACACACACACACACACACACACACACACACACACACACACACACACACACACACACACACACACACACACACACACACACACACACACACACACACACACACACACACACACACACACACACACACACACACACACACACACACACACACACACACACACACAGTTTATCACTAGAGAGTCTTCATAAGGTGATTAAAATCGTCCGAATTTATCAGGAATAAACTATAACAAGACGTTGTAGTCAGGCGATTAACCTCCTCAGTACAATGACGTCTTTTTTTTTCTAGTGTTATTGCAACCATCAGACTAATTAATGTACATCACAGCTTTACTTACGCCATATAGCGCGATGATATCTTGTTTGGGTTTATTCTTGTTAACTTTGAGGGATTCTTTTCATCTTAGTGGAAATTTTTTGAGCTTTAGCAGGTTAACGAAGGCTACACCTGAACCTACCGTTCGAAAAATCTCTCTTCTGTGTAAGAAATTGTCTGGATATAGTAATAAGCAATGCGAAAATAATCTCTAAGTTTTTAAGTTTTTAGCCCTAGGACGTCATGACTTCCTGTTATTGCTGCTGCTAGCAGGTGACATTATAATTTAGTAGAGCCCCATAGTAATTCGAAAATCCCTCCTCGGCTGAATAAAACCATCTCTTGATAGCAAGAGCAACCAACTATAAAAATCATCCTCGTGTGAACACGTATGTCTTTCACTGCGACGACGTCCTTTATAACTTATTCTTGCTGTCTCATGAACATTTTGTACGTGCTTATGTGACACCTCTTACATTAAGCCCCTTAGTCCAATGTTATTTGGCTTTCATTTTATTATCGCTACCTCCAGACGACTGTACTCAGCTTAGGAAATCTGCTACGCTGATGGATTAATGAAGACATTATCTAACCCTTCCAAGTCACCTAAGGTACAAAATCGTCTGAGGGTAGCAACACTGAAATATACATCATCTTGCTACAAGGGTTAAGGGGATAGCATAAACCCCCTGGCTGGCCTGGGCAAGCAGTCTAAACTGGTTGACTTCGGTGGCATCATGTGTCAGTTTATTCATGCCTACTCCAGCCTTTCATTTTTTACCCCCTTGAGTCGGGTGACATTTTTTTTTTCTTTTGTTTATTCTTGCTATCTCCAGATTTTTTTTTAGGGGAGAAAGAGAGGTTTTTCAGTCGTGTGGCGTGTCTTTTTAGTTTATTCTTCTTGCCCCCAGATTTTGTTTTCAACTTAGAGAAGACCTCTTAATGTGAAAGCTCCAATTAACCCCTCCTCACCACCTCGTTAATGACAAAACAAAGGATACTTTTAATAGCCGCATCTAGCCTAACCGTATCTACCACCCCAACACATCCCAGAAGGTGTCCTTCGCTTTTCTATTCACTTCATCTTAGACACTCCTGAGACACTCCAGATGCACACCACACGTAATTCAAATCTCAGACACGTCCCAGAAGCACAACATACCACTGTCACCCCTACTCCTCAACACTCTCCCTATAAGGCTGACGCTCATGAAACTCTGTGGATGCCAGATTTCATTCTTCAAAAACTCACTGCACAGTGGCTCAGTGAGAGGATGAGTGAGTGATAAAGTGAAAGAATTATACAGTTAGGGACACACATTGGATTTTACAGCCCCTGTGGCTGCAGCAAAAACTGAACAATCTCAACTGAAGAAAAAATGATCATACAACTGAGATGGTTAAAGATATGCTAAAGACGAGGGGATCAGAGTAATACCTGCATAATATTAGCTACCCATATAACATTGACGTGCTCCTATGACTCTTACTTAGCAAAATAATATCGTCTGGCGCCAGGTGCAATAGAATGGTAGCGTTGTCCTGATCATGAGAAGATTAGTAGCGGCATTATCTCAGAAACCTGTGACTCACTCAGTTGAAAAAAATCGCCTAACGTTAGCTGGAATAAAATGCTAACTTTGTCCCAACACTCAGAAATTTAACAGAGTCTAATCTCTTCACTGTGCGAGCTCTCACGGTAAGAATGAGGTGAATCTAATGCAGGCAAACACAGACAATGCTAACAAAATTTGACCTTTTTTATGCCCTTCACCTTCGACTTATTGTTTTCAAAATCAGATCCCTTCGTTTTTACCTTACCCCTAACATTTCCACCAAGTTTTGTTGAATCGGATTAAAACTCTAAGTTGATCTTGCAATGTGACCTTGACCTTTGACTTACTCTTCTTCAAACAGTAGGTCATTGTAGTTATGAGCTGAGACATTATGAATACCGACATTCCCAACATTATTGTATAACACAAATCACATGGATTATTTTTAATTAAAACAGTACTTGTGAGCTTTTGACAGTGTCTACAAATGTCATCATGGTATAAGTAGAGATAATGTGAGAAACGTTATATTTACGAATTTCTGATATCATATTGTGGCATTATATACAAGGTCTTGACGTAATGCGGCTTTTTATGAGCTCTTGACATGCAATCTGGCTTTATTTATGAGGTCCTGGCATCAGTAGTCTGTCTATAACTGGCTTTGTTTGATATACAATATAAGTAGTGATATTGTAAGTAGGAATTAATGGTGAGATTCTGACGTAATATTGATTTATTCATGAGTGAGGCTGATAATGTTCAAATCAGTATCGTTGGAGGTGTGAGTAGAGACATAATTCCTTCCCTCCCACACATACACGCCATAACAGAGACCAGACGCATTGTCTTAAAGTGGAGAGGTGCAAGGGATGATGAAACTGTATAGGTTCCTTTGTTGAGCGCTGTTCGGCTGTATTTATAAGCTCCAGACATTACTTCCTACAGGTAACATCCTTAGAGTTATTAGGAGACATTATAATCACGTGAGATTTATGAAGTTCAAACACCATAGCCCAGTTTTATTGCAACCCCCGCGCACGTAGTTCGTGTGAAGTTTTGTTCGGCAATAGTTTATTTCTTTTTGTCTGTCTGTCTATCTGTCTGCGAACAAAGTATGCCAAACAGTTTTGATCTAATTTTAAGGCAAGAACGAAAGGAATCGATTGTAAGAACGCTCAGTCAAAGGTTAAAATCACAGGACAAGATCAGTGTGTGTGTGTGTGTGTGTGTGTGTGTGTGTGTGTGTGTGTGTGTGTGTGTGTGTGTGTGTGTGTGTGTGTGTGTGTGTGCGTACAAAATGCTAAAGTATTTTCTAAAAATCTGACTTTACTCAGTCTTGGTGGAAGTCTTGAGGGCAATCCAAGGGGTTGATCTATTTATTTTGAAAACAGTAGGTTAGCAGTCAAGGTCACATGGACAGGTCAGGTTAAGCACTACCTATCCGATTAATACCGGACTTTGTGGAAGGGTTAAGGGCAAAACAAGGATGAAGGAATTCAGTTTTTAGAACATTCCATCAAAGGGCAGGACAACAAGACAAGGTTAAATTTTCGGTCTTAATGCTCTAGCAATTTTGATTCGCTTTGAACCAAACTTGGTGCGAGGATTAAGGGTCAGGTAAAGGCTGATGAGATTCGAGTTGTGAGCGGTTAGTGAATGGTCAGGGTCACAGGGCAAGGTCAGCTAAATCTGTGTTGATCCGATTTGGGCCAAACTTAGTAGGGAGGTGGAGGGTCAACAAAAATTAAGAAGTAAGATTTAGAGAACAGTCGGTCGAATGTCAGTGTCACAGGGCAGAGTAAAATGTTTGTTCCTTAGACCATCTGTAGGGTGAAGGTGTTGCCTTTTGATTACTTCTCCTCATTTATAAACTTAAACTGTTTTATATGAGACTTGGTTGTAGTTACTGTAAGAGTAGAAACATCCTCGCCCCCAAAACACACACACACACACACACACACACACACACACACACACACACACACACACACACACACACACACACACACACACACACACACACACACACACACACACACACACACACACACACACACACACACACACACACACACACACACACACACACACACACACACACACACACACACACACACACACACACACACACACACACACACACACACACACACACACACACACACACACACACACACACACACACACACACACACACACACACACACACACACACACACACACACACACACACACACACACACACACACACACACACACACACACACACACACACACACACACACACACACACACACACACACACACACACACACACACACACACACACACACACACACACACACACACACACACACACACACACACACACACACACACACACACACACACACACACACACACACACACACACACACACACACACACACACACACACACACACACACACACACACACACACACACACACACACACACACACACACACACACACACACACACACACACACACACACACACACACACACACACACACACACACACACACACACACACACACACACACACACACACACACACACACACACACACACACACACACACACACACACACACACACACACACACACACACACACACTGTAACAAAGAACAAACGTACTGCCTTAAAGTTGAGAGACGTGAGGGGAGGATGTGACTGCCGGTGTGTCTGTCAGGTGTATATGGCTGGAATTGTAAACAGACATCAAAAGCTACAGATGGCATGGTTTTGGCACCTTTCAGTGGGCATAATGTTGATAGCTCTCTCAGTTCCGTACATTCTTTTTCCATGTATTCTGAATCCTACTTCATCTCATCCTTCGGAGGGGGGAAAAAAAAGATGATAATAAATATAATGATTATAATGATGATGATGATGATGATGATGACATGGTTGGAGTTATAAGTAGATACCCTCCCTCCCTCACCAAACACACACACAACAGACGCAGTGCCTTAAAGCGGACCTGCCAGACGCTGCTCAACTCACTACGCTTTCCATGCCATGAGGGGGAGTGCGAAGGGGAAACGGGAATATGGCGGGTTTTAGGAACGACACAGGTGGATTTTAGAGCTTACAGTTGTATGCCTTACATTGTAGCTGAGAATACGATCTTTTAAGGTCCATATTCAGGTCTGGGTTTGAAGTTGACAGTAGGATTAAACCAGGATTACAGCCAAAGTCGGTATTGCCGATATACTCGTACACAAAGAAGCTTTGAACCATCCACGCGTATATTCGAGGAGTAGTCCATTTGGACTTTAATATTAACTGTATGATGCAGGCTCTAGACTGAAGCGGAGGCTATACTATTCTATCATAACTTTGTGTTATTACGAAACCATATTATTTTATAGGTCATGCTAAAGCGGCCATTTAATTATCCAAGTAATTTCCGAGATCCCTCAGTATGTCAAGTTTTAACACCAGCGCTCGCGAAACGAGGGCGGATGTTATGTTTTGATAGGTGTGTGTGTGTGTGTGTGTGTGTGTGTGTGTGTGTGTGTGTGTGTGTGTGTGTGTTTCACAAACTATTAATATCAGCCAGTCTTGGCAGCTCTTTTACTTGCTCAGTCCACTATTTGTTCTCCATGCCATACAGTTTCCTCTGGGTTTCACTCCTAAGATTCTGCAAATCAGTTTTAAGAGTTAAGGAGCTAGGATGAGCCAACCAGTTGTTATGTGCTCTATTCTTCATTGCAAGAAGATAATGCCCTTTAGCATTTTCATCAAACCAGGCTTAATGGTGGCGAGTGGAGAAGCCTAGAGTTTCTTCTGCAGTGCTTTGAAGCAATGTCATAATGTTTAGCCACTGTATGTCTAGGTTTGTTGCATTGTTGTTTGGGTCAAGTGGTGGGCAATGAGAGAGCTTCGCTGTAATAGTGCTTCGGAAGATGTTATATATTGCTGCATCCTTTAAAATACTACAATTTAGTTTCTTGGAGGATGGTCTACGGAGCATTTGTGGGTGTATGAATAGCTACAGTTTGGTGAATATAAAGTTATGGTCTGTTGAACACTCAGCATATTTCATAGCTTGGGTTATAAGAACTTCTCTTCCATCTCGTTGCCTTACAATGACGGAAGCAATTAGGTGCCAGTGTCTAGATCATGGGTGCATCCATGTGGTCTTGTGTTTATTCTTAAGTTGAAAAAAAGTGTTGGTGACGACCAGACTTGGTCTGAGCATAAGGAAAACAGTCTAAGGCCATTGTTGTTCTGTTTGGAACACATTCATGTCATAACCATCACAAAATCTCAATAAATGCAAGACCATATGGATGCAACACAATCAAGACACTGGCACCTATTTGACTATGTCATTGCAAGGCAGCGAGATGGAAGAGAAGTTCTTATAGCCCGAGCTATGAGAAGTGTTAAATGCTCAACACACCTTATATTCATCAAACTGCAGCTTGTCATGCGCCCACCAATGCGCTGTAGACTGTCTTCCAAGAAACTAACCTATAGTATTTTAAAGGATGCGGCAACCTGTAACACCTTCCGCAGCACTATTACAGAAAAGCTCTCTCAATGACCCAAACAATAGTGCAGTAAACCTAGACACAGAGTGGCTGATCATTTAGACACTGCTGCAAAACACTGCAGAACAAACCCTAGGCTTCTCCACTGTCTATCATAAAGACCGGCTTGATAAAAATGCTGAGGGCATACATGACCATGCAATGAGAAATAGAGCACACCAGTTGGGTGGCTCATCTTAGCTATTTAACTCTAAACTGATTTCCAGAATCTCAGAAGTGAAACCCAGAGGAAACTCGGTGGAGCACAGTATCAGTGTTAACATTCCAAATGCTCCTCAAACAGCAGGTCTTGATGTCCCACCTATACTTGCATTAACGGATCAGGCCATCTGATCTCCAAAAAATAAAAAGCCTTGGCGCTGATGGTATACCATCTGAACTAATCAAAGAGGGGGGCCAGTTACCTGACCAGCACCTCCATGATCTCATACTGACTACTTGGAACCAAGAACGAATTCCATCTGAATGGCTAACTTCTGATATTGTAACCATCTATAAGAAGAAAAGGGACTGCTTAAACTGTGACAACAGCAGAGGTATCTCCCTCCTTGTGAATACTAGCAAAGTACAAGCCAAGATATTGCTTTCCGGACAAACAAAACACCCGACTGAGTCAACACTTCCTGAAGCACAATGTAAGTTTCGGAAGGAAAGAAGCACCTGTGATATGATATTTGTTGCCCGAAAGATACAAGAGAAATGGCACGAGGAGAACTGTGACTAATATGTTGCATTCATCGATCTTGAAAAAGTATTTGACACTGTCAACAGAGATCTTTATTTAATGGTGTCTTGCCATCCTGAAGAGCCTGCATGACAACTTGAATGCTTGTGTGTCCATTGGTGGGAGCAGATGAGAATCATTCACTGTGGATGCGGGAGTGAAGCAAGGATGTGTCCTGGCTCCTGTCATTTTCAACATCACTTTAGTCACCCTTTTAAGTCACCAACAAATGAGCCCTGATGATGGAGTGAAAATCCATTTCTGTCTAGATGGTAACTTATTTAATTTCAGACGTCTTCAAACATAATGACTGAAATGGCTCATTTCCTAGATCTACCTTACTCCCTAGATCTACCCCAGAAGCCCTGTAACAGTCATACCATCATTTCTAGCATATACCAAGTAGTGGAGCTCCAAATAAATGACAATAAAACAGAAATAATATATCAAAGAAACCCAGCCGAGCCTCTCGCGTTTCAGGTAAATGGCAAAAACATAGAACAGGTGGAGAATTTTACCTACTTTGGAAGTGTGTTCACAGATAAACATGACATTGATGCAGAAGTCCTTGCACGAATCAGCCGCACCTCAGCCTCTTTTGGATGTCTTAGACCCAGAGTCTTAGAAAACACCAACCTGAGAATCAAGACGAAAGTATCAGTGTATATGGCTGTATGCCTCTCCACCCTCATAGACGGTGCTGAATCCTAGACTACCTCCCAGCGTCACATCAAACAACTTGAGTCTTTTCACATCCGATGCATACAGTGCACCCTAGGACTCACATGGGAGGATAAAGTCCCTCACTCACAAATTCTCGAGCAGGCGAAGTCAACCAGTATAGTAACTATGCTGGCTAAAATGCAGCTGGGAGGGCGTGTAGCACCAGTCTAGCAGCAAACTCTCATCCTTTTTCTGTCCAACTCTCTAATGCAAGAGTTAACCGTTACTCCCAGTCCTTCATTTATGCAACAGGTCAACTCTGGAACTGTCTCCCTCTGTCTGTATTTCCTGCTAGCTATGATCTCCAGTCTTTCAAATGCAGTGTGTCCAGGCATCTCGAAATGATCGGATCTTGAATTTGGTTCTCTCTTGTATTTTGCTTTTCTCTTGGAAGGAACAGCAATTGCGGGCTCGCGGCTTTTGGTTCCTTCTTCCTCGCATAAAAAAAAAAAAAAAAAAAAAAAAAGACGTGTACCGCATGCCTGAGCGCCGCCTTCCCCACCAGGTTCTGTATGGCCAACTCCCTGCAGCAAACCGCAACCCAGGGTAACAGAAGAAAAGAGAAAAAGAACATATAAGGGCAACTTTGAAGTAATGCAACATCATACCAAATGATTAACCAAAGCCGTGGACAGCAAACAGTGGCGGGTCCTCTTCAGTGAAGGAACCGTTCATCTCAAAGAATCTCAGAATCTGCCAGAAGAGCGCAGACAACGAGGCACAATCAAAACAACGCCTTGGCTCAATCGGTAGGGAAGTGGCCTGCAGTCCTAATGTCGAATCCCCGCTGGGGCAGGGAAAAGTTTAAGGATTTGACTTTCATGACGTAGACTTTACTGATTTACCTGAAGACCCGCCGACATGTTATGAAAATACCTCTGCTAATACCAGTACATCAGTCCTGTATGAGACAGCCCAAGCATGTATTTAATATGTACGGTGGGTGTTAGCTCCGAAGTGGTGACATGTGGTGGTTTGTGGTATGTATGAGGTCTACTGGGCCTTGGGAGCAGGCTCTGAAGCCTTTGCCCAGAGTCGTACACATTAAAAAAAAAAAAAAAAAAAAAAAAAAAAGACATGCCGACCAAATGGCAAAGTTTGCAGATCCAGAATTGGTCTGCACAGTCACACACGTTGGCACCAAAGACAATGATAAACACACCAACCTTGTGGATATAGTAGGTGTTATCTTCTTTAGCAGCAGGACAGCTTTAAGTAAAGTAAGCAAGTGTTCACAAACTAACTAAAAAAATATCCGGCTTTAACCAAGCTTTTGGATGTTTGAGGGGCAATCCATGTTCTTGAGAACAAGAGGTCATAGATCAAGGTCACATGGGTAGATAAAATTTTCACCTGGCAAAATCAACTTAAACAGTTTTAATCCAGTTTAGACCAAACTTGGAGGAAGGCTGAGGACCCTTTAACCGCGGGCATTGTTTTGGCCTGACTGTCCTCTCCCGCGGGGGTTTCAGCCAAATGTAAACAAACCTTTAAACCTTAATAACTCTGCACAGAATAAAGCTAGAGAAAAAAATAAAGTACCATTAGAAAGTACTAACCTTCAGCTTTCCATTGATGTAGGTTTCATGACTTTGTTGACTTTCACAGGACGGGCAGTGCCGTTAGAAGTGAGGGGTGTAAAATCACTATTTTATGCCCCACACACCAGTACCAAATGCCAACCACTCTCTGATAATAGTACTATAAACATATATGAACACTGCACATACGATAAACACCCACTCTGTGTTCACTGAGGTAGGTAAAAGGCACTGTAATTGCCCGCACTTCACTGCGGCATCACCCGCTCACTGACGTTTGGTTAGCGGCGATGTTTTCATTATTTCTAACTTCTAATATTATTTTACATATAATCTAGGCAATATACATTATATTTGCACTGCACTTATTACTATATTGCATCACTGTCGCATCACAGAATTACACAAGTGCCGCAGAATTACACAAGTGCCGCAGATTCTCTTATTACAATATCACTTATTATACTGGCCAATATTTACATTTTTTTCTAGGCAAAATATCCCTTATTACTACATTATCCATTATACGATTATTGGTAAAGCACGTCACTGTCGCATCACTGTACATCACTGTCACTTTCAGTATTTACTCAGAGAGTGGTACTCGGCAAAGCACGGAGTCACACAGAGAGCGACTTAGCATTCCTGGCACTGGTGTGTGCTCAATTTTCTCGTCCGAGGCCTCTGTGTGGTGTTATGACATACTCTGCAGCGGCCCTGTGACAACCTGCCGCCTGCGGTAAGAGGCAATTTCACAAGCTGGTGCCGGCTCATGTAATTGCGGCACTCAAGACGGTCAGGTTGTGTGTCAGAGTGTCACCTCGGGATCAATGCCGTCATCTGACCAAATCGTGCAAGCAGCTGCTGCACGACAGTCTTGGAGAACTGTCTCAGGGATGGTTGCCTTATGCCCCCGACTTGCGTCTTGTAGAGGATGAAGGCATTGAGCATGCACATATCGAGCATGTGCAGGCAAGCCTTCCTGTACCATTGGGTGTTTCTCCTGAGACAGTCTATTTCGCCAATCATCATATCAGACTTATCAACAAGTCTCATGTTCACATTGTAATCAATGACGGCATCGGGCTTTATGATTGGCTCTCCCGTCCTGTAGCTGACCTTCCCAGTTCTCTGCAATTCCCCCTTGTGGATGGTGCTGATCATATTCACGACCTTCTTGTCATCTCGCCAGAAGCTTGTCTGACTTCTTCAGGTGCACATTTCCTGGATGAGGATGATGCTTCTGGGAAACTTGGTAGCTCCGTACAGTGCCAACAGTGATGCCGTGTTCAGCCAGGTATTTAGAGAGTTTCGGTGCTGTGTAATAATTGTCTGTGTCTGATTCCCACCATACCTCTCCATCAGCACTTTTACAACGGAGCCAGAGAAGCCAAGGGGGTCTTTCCTGTTCACGTCCATTGTGCTTGCAGAGTAGATCACGAAATCATACCCTGTCTCACAGTCACACACGACTTGCTTCTTGAGACGTCCTCTGAACAATACCAGGGATTCATCTATGACACTGCATAGGACGGAAAAATCGCATAAATCGATCCCTAATCCTGTTGAGAAAATCCCTCACTTTCCACAATGGGTCAGTTTGGGACGGGTTTCCATTGTCAGCGAAGTGCAGGTATCCTAGCAGCTGTTGGAACCGATCCCGTGACATATACTTCCCGAATGTTGGGATAGAAGTAATGTCATCCACGAGCCAGTACTCCTCCAACTCATGTCTCTTGATATGGGGCATCAAGAACATCAGTGCAAAGAACACATACAGCTCTCTGATCCCGACAGGCAACCACGACACTTGCTTTGGTGAACCAATAGGTCCCAGCCCTTCTGCTGCACACTGAGCTGCATACCTATTGGTCTCATCGCTGACATACTGCACGATTTCGTCATCCGTGAAGGCCAGGAAGTAGTCAACAAAATCATCTCCTGCGTTGCATGGAAAGGCAGGCTGTATTCCCGCATTTGTCATATCAAACGGCGGATTGTGTGGCTGAAAATCTGCACTGTCAGACCAAACAAATGCATCAACTTTCCCTGTGCGTGGTTCAGTGGAAGTGGCAGGTCACATTGCACTCGTTTCCCTGTGAGAAGGAGCTGAGGTGGAGGCAATGGGTGAGGCAATGGGTGAGGCAGGAGGCGAGCGGGAGGGGGTGAGTGTGTGTGTGTGTGTGTGTGTGTGTGTGTGTGTGTGTGTGTGCGTGCGTGCGTGCGTGCGTGCGTGCGTGCGTGCGTGCGTGCGTGCGTGTGTGTGTGTGTGTGTGTGTGTGTGTGTACACAAAATATTGAAGCAGTTTTGACCTGATTTTAACCAGTCTTGGCAGAGAGGTTGAGTCAGCTACCGAGTAAATCATCTGGTTTTGAGAACAATATGAAAAAATTCAAGGCCACAGGGCAAGATCAACTTATTATTTTTTTATTTAAACAAAATTTCATGGAATGGTTGAGAATAAGGGGAGAATTACATGTTTCGATTTTAAAAACAATTAGTTAAAGGTCAAGGTCACAGGGGAAGATCAAAGCCCTAGGTCGTAGGACAAGGTCAGGTCAAACAGTTTTGATCTGATTTGAACCAAAAGTGATGAAAACATTAAGGCTTAGGCAAGAGTGGTGTAATTCGATTTTGAGAGTACTCTGTTGAAGGTCAAGGTCACAGGGCAAAGTCAAGTATTCTGCCCTTACACCAGTAGGTGGGTGTGGGGGTTGCACTCTCTGAATACTCCTTCTTCTTGTGTTTTGAAAAATGTTTCCTCACGGTGTAGCTGCACATATCCTGCAGACCTGTCTGCAGGGTACACGAGCATATTCTGCTTTCATGCGACTCGTCAACCCAAGTAAGCAGAAAACAAACAAGGAGCTGAAGGATGTTGTGTTCTTTGCCAGTGACATAATTATCGGATTTAATTAATATGATCTCTGCGAATCACATGAAAATCCAGCCATATAAGTGTGAAACTTTCCGGATTTAGTAATGTAAGATGCTCTTTTGATAGCTAGATGAGCCACATTATATTTTCCCCAGTTTTATAATAATGAAGCTTTATATAAAATAACCAGTTGGAGTAAATCTTGTATCTTATTCTGTCATTAAACACGACCTGTGAAGTGCATCAAAATACAAACCTACTAAAACCTAAGTTACATCTGGTGTCCATATTTGCCGTGTACCAATAGGATGAAAACAGAGGAATCTATCCTATTCACAATAAGTATCTAGTAACAGACTTAAAAAAAAATAAAGGAATACTCTGTGATTTATTTTACGAAGCACCAGCTTTTACCTTCTCATGTTTTGCAGAACCCCTGAGAACAACAACCCTTTTTGTTATGATTTGCCACTGGTATTCCAGATTAAGTGCAATTTATAGTATCAGCTTAACATCTGACCACATATTTTTACATTAATTATGTTATGTGCATATCCGTAACGCCAATAAAGACTAAACTCTGAAATTGCTGAAGCAGTATTCAAACAACTCCACATTCCAGATGATAATGCCACATGCCGGATTAGATTGACAAAAAGAAAAAGAAAAATCCACGCTTGTACATCAGATATGGTGTAGTCTGAAATATACACAGTGTTATGATGGTAGGTCCAAAAATATTCAAAAAGCATCAAAAAATATTGATTTGTCATAATTGCTGTTATGAAATCTTAAGAAGTACTGGTAGACACTCTTAGGATTCTGAAAATACTTTTATCATTGCAGATCTAATATTAAGGGACATATGGTATGACTCAAAAAAATTTTTACGGATTTTGACCTGTGACTTTGAGATCAAGGTCAAGGTCATTCATAGTATGCAGATCATGTTCAATCATGACCCGGTACATCTCCACAGAATTTGATCAAAATCGGCTACATACTTTCCGATTTAGACTTCCAGGCATGGAGGGATGTGGTTCTGGAGAGGGACTCCTTTATACTGTGGCATCAGTATAGCCGATCAACTCGGCTTCTCAATTATATAATCGTCTCAGCTCCCTCCTTATCCCTCAGAGTGAATTGTGGATTGCTTTAAAAGGACAGCTTCAGCTTGCAGTCCATAAGGCTCCTGTTCTGATTGTCCCGGATGAGCCTGCGGCTACAATTACTACTACTGCTGCGGAAAGATACTTGTATTATGATTTTGGTGGCAAGCGACCTGCTCTGCTGGGTTCACTAGCTGAGCCGCCACTTGCCAAAGCTTGTGAATGTGATACCACAGTAACTGGGCTACGTTTGCTTGTGAGACTTTGCACACACAAAAACCAATGGCAGACAAAGTCTATCAATTATCAAGATTTGAGTCCCATCCCCTCTCAAATGCAAGGCAGTTTGTGGATGTTGCTCCCCATCTCAAAAAGCAAGCCACTTTTATATTTGCAATTTTACACATACATTAGACCAACGGCTAAGAAAAAACATATTGATTTTTATTGGTCTTTTTAGCAGCATCCTCTCCCGCAACCACTATGGTGTATCTTAGTCTGTGGGTTTGGTGTACGGGTAACAGGGCCACTTCTTTGCAACTTCACACACACACACAGCTGGCCTTTGAGGAAAGCGAAGACTACCGATTCCTAAGATTCCTGGACGTCAGTCTGAGGATGCCGTGCCTCAGTAACCAGGCTTCTTTATAAAGGAATCTTATGTATACAACAGACTCAAGTATGATACTAGCACAGGTGGTGGCCATACCTCAAAAAATGTCATCACTGAAGAAAACGGTTGAAATCCAACACCGCTCTCTACTGATACTCTGTTGTTCCTAACCAACAACTGTCAGTTCCATACATAAAAATTCAAAGAACGAACTTTTTTTTTTTTCCTCCTTCACCCTTCCCCTCCAGGTTTGGGGTCACACCATATTTTGCTACTCTACATGCATAATAGATCTGGAGAAGGCGAAGTTTATCACATTTCAAGATTCAGGATCCTCAGTTCCCGCTCCCAAAGCTTTCATCATCCCCGGCACATCACTGTGGACGCCGTATCTCAGTGACCAGTTGCATTTAGACAAACAGCTTTATGCGTTCAGTGGGCATATGGTGAAATTAAATTCCATTGATTTTAAAGCATTTGTCCGTTCCGCACCCCTCCCAACACTGCCACTCAGCAGGTAGTTGAGAGAGAAAGAGAGAGAGAGAGAGGGGGGGGGGGAGAGATGTATGGTTAAAACACCTCTTTGTCTAATACTTAGGCAGGCAGACACAGACACATTCCACTTGCCGTAAACTTGGCGTAAAAACATACGAGTTACTCCTCCTTACCTCTCACCCATCCCCCCTCCACCCCTGCCTAACCCGAGCCCTCCCACATCTCCCCTCTTCCCTCTCTCATCCCCGTCCCTCTTTTTCCGTCGTCCCCCTCTTCTTTCTGTTTCCCATTTCTCCTTTCTGCCTCATCCCTTCCCATTCCCTTCGTCATCTCTCTCCATTCTCTGCCAGTTTCCTTTCCATTCTTTCCTTCATCCCTCCCTTTCCTATTATAATCCCTTCCATCCCTCAGTCTCTTTCCTCTCTCATCCTTCATTCCACCCCCTCCTTCTCTCTCTTTCAATCCCTCCTCTTCATCTACCTCTCCCTTAACCAATGCCTCTCTCGTCTTCAGCCCCTCCCACTCCCTCATGCACCCTCCAGCTTTTTTCCCCTAGTCTTTCCCCTCTCTCATCCCTTCTCCTCCCTCTCCCCCATCCCATCACTCCCCTTTCTCATACCCCACTCATCTTTCTCCCTTATTCCCCATTCCTTTCCACGACTTCAAGCAACCCCTCCTTCCTCCCACCCCCTCTCACTACCTCCTACATCCTCCCTCTTTTCCCTCCTTCACTTCTCTTCCCACTCTTCCTTACCTCTGATTCTGTCCTTTCCTTTTCACTTCCTCTTCTTCCCTTCTCATACTCTCTCTCCCCTGCTTCTCTTGTGCCTCTCGCCTCCACAATCATGCCACCGTGCCCTTCCCCCACTCACGAATCCACCCTCTGCTCCCTCAGTCTTTATCCCCCTCCCCTCTCCTCCCCTTCAAAAAGCTTACTCCTCCCTTCCCTTCTCGTCTTGCTTTTCACTTTACCACTTTCTTCTCTCCCGGCCCCTCAGATCCTCCCTCCCCCTTCCGGTCTCCTATCCCTTACTCCCACCCACACCTCCTCCCTTTCTTGTGTTCCCCTCCTCCCTACTATATATCATTTTCCCCATTTCACTCTCCGCCATCCCTTTCTCCCTTCCTTCCACTCCCCTTCTTCTCTCTCTCTCTCTCTCTCTCTCTCTCTCTCTCTCTCACTTACTTTTCCAGCCCTTCTGTCCTCTTCCTTAGTCTTCCGCTCTACCCTACCCTCCTCTCCTACCCTAAACTTTCTTTATCCTCTATCCTCTCCCCAACACTGAACCTTTCCACAGATCTCTTCCCCGCCCTACCCTTCCGTCTCATACTTTCTTACTCTTTCTTCATTTACCTTCCATATCCTCTCTCTCTCTTTCTCTCTCTCTCTCTCTCTCTCTCTCTCTCTCTCCCCTTACATTTTTTTCCCTCTCCCCTACTCTTCTCCCCTACCCCTTCCCTTCCCCCTCCCTATCCCCTCCTCACCCCCTCGGTTTCCTCTGGACAACAATTGGCAGTGATAATGAGAATGTGGGCGACTGTTAACTGACTGCCAGCTCTTGACTGACTGCCAGCTGATAACTGACTGCCAGCAGTTGACTGACTACCAGCAGTTGACAGATTGCCATCTATTGACTGACTGCCGTTTGATGACTAACTGACTGATTTTTTTTTTATCCAAGGAAGAAGGAACCAAAGGCTAGAAGCTCACAAGATTTTTCCCTCAAAAAAACAAAAAACAAAAAATTATAAATAGATAAAAATAAAAGCAAGATAACAGAGAGCCAAATTCAAGATCCGTTTTTTCGAGATGCCTGAACACTGTGTGTAAAAGACTGGAGACCACAGGCAGTTGGAAATAAAGACAGAGGAAGACAGTTCCGAGGCCAGCATGTTGCATACATGAAGGACTGGGAGTAACGGTTAACTCTTGCATTAGAGAGTTGGACAAAAAATTAATGAGGGTTTGCTGCTAGATGGGTGCTACGCGCCCGCCGTAGTGTAGGAGGGATGCAAGGAGACAGTTCAGAGGAGCAGTGACCATTGAAGTAATGACAAGGAAGAAATGAAGATGCAACAGTGCGATGAAGAGACAGAGGTTGAATGAAGCCAGAAAGTGGAGGAGAGTTAATGAGAAGAAAAGCCTCTGACTGCACGTTGTTGAGAAGAGCTGTATGTGGAAAGCGTCCCCGTACATGAGAGTTGTACTCTACACAGGGATGAGTAAAATCTCTGTATGAAGTCAATAACTGTGCAGAGGTAAAGAAGGTGTGAAATCGGCTTAGCACGACTAATTTCTTGGAAACAGATTATACAGGAGAGATAATATGATCTTCCCGAGATAATTCCCGAGAGAATGAAACTCCAAGTATGTTTAAAGATGATGCAGGATTAAGTTAGATATTGTTAAATATTAGACGATACACATGTGGTAGATTTTGACGGGTCGAAAAATGAAAGAACTAAGGCTTTGATGCATTAAAAACAAGTTTACTTTTACCCCAATCAGAGATATGAGTCAGGTCAGACATTAGGTGTGCCATAGTCTCATCCCTTGTTTGTTGAAGTAACTACTGAGATGGACGTTGCGGAAACGGATGGAAAGGTGAAGGGTGGAGTCATCAGCTTACGAGTGGATAGGGTTAGATGCACAGCTTAGGTCATTTATGAGCAGAAGGAAGACAGTTGGTGATAGGACAAAACTTTGAGGAAAACCACTATTGATATCCCTAGGAAAAGAACATTATCTGTGTACAAAAGCAGCTACAGAACGACCAGAAAGGAAACGAGATGAAGGCACGGCCGAACCATAAGAGAGAAGTTTGGAAATTAATGATTTATGCCAGACTCGATCGAAGGCCTTTGAGATGTCATGTGCAGTCAGTCAGCAGCTGGCAATCTTCTCACTTTCCTTTCAGGCTCCTGATGGCTGTTAACTGACTACCGGCTGTTAAATGTCTGTCGGTTGTTGACGGACTTCCAGCTGTTGACTGACTGCCGGCTGTTGGTTGACTTCTGGCTGTTGACTGTCTGCCGACTGTTGACTGACTGCCAGCTGTTGATTGGCTGCCTTCTACTGACTGATTGCCGACTATTGATTGTCTGCCGGCTGTTGACTGAGTACTGGCTGTTGACTGACCGCCGGCTGTAGACTAACTGCTGGCTGTTGGCTGACTGCCGGCTATTGAGTGACTTTCGCCTATTGACTGACTTCCGGCTATTGACTGACGGCTGGGTATTAATTGTCTTCCGGCTGTTGACTCACTGCTAGCTGTTACACACTGATTGACAGCTGTTGATTGGCAGCCGGTACATTTGTACCAGCTTGCAGCTCTTAATTCACTTGCCTTCCTCTTTACCTTTAACCCTCCCTTATCCTTTATTTCTTCCCCCTTTCCCACTCCACAAACCTCTCTCTCTTCCCCTCACCATTCCCTTGTTCCATTTCTTCCTCCTTCTCTCTCCTCTAGCTCCTATCTCTTCCCACCCCCAGACCCCCACTTCCTTCCCTTCCTTCAGCCACTTCCAGCTTCTGTCAGCCTCCTACAGCCTCGCCTTCTTCCTCCTCGTCCAGCCATTCACCTATCTCCAATACCCACTCCACTCTTTGTAAACTTCCCCTCCCCCTTTCCTCTCCTCCAAATATTCCTCTCCCAGCACTCTCTTTCCCCTCTGCATTATTATCCCCTTTCCACTACCTCAACCCCTTCTCGCGCCTCTGACCTCTTCCTGTCTCTCTTCGCTCCCCTTGTCCTCCTCCAATTTTTCCTTTTCCACCCCTTTTACTCTTTTTTCCCACTTCTGGATGGGATGAAATAGGGTAGAGGACCAAGGAAAAAGTATGTAGGTGGATGAACTATCAAGAAAATCCTAAGTGAGATGGGCCACACAGTCTTCATACAACATTCAAGTCCTTGGAACTCTGGCTTCACCTCACTGGCTCCACCTCTTGACCTAAGACAATGGCACGTAGCTAACTGGTGGAAAGCTGAGTTGGCGCTTAGCTGTGGAGGTGAATATGTATTTAAGAGATTGATTTAGGCAAGCAGTTAACCTATTTCATTCTTGCTACCAGAAACACACTCAAGCCAAGATGGCGGTAACCAGATTAAAATGAAAGATTGTCCTTCGATTATATTATTTGATGTTTATGTGTGATTAGCTGATATTGTGTCCGGGTGATTAATATGTGATGTAAAGGTGTTGTGTTGTTCAGGTATGTAGGAAGTAAACGGGTAATGAATAGAACAATTGACTGCTGGTCTACGGAAGCAATTAAATGACTGAGTGTGACTAGATGATATACTGCATTGTTTGCAGGCCATTAAAGGTGAAGTACCACTCTGCACGTCGACTGAAAAAAAAACACAGTAATATTTTTATAGTTTTTACTGATCAGTTGTTTAGTTACACGTACGAGTGTACAGTTAATGCATTATACGAGCACAGAATGTAATGATGGGTCTTCTTGGACTGTCCCTTAAAACTAGACAGCACCTATTTATTGTCGGGGCAGAGTGGACTGTAAGGCACTGTACTCCTTCCTGGGTAGTAAATAATAATGGACAGTGGGTATTAGTACCGAAATGATGACATGCGAAAATGTATGACACGGCGGGCAGTTGGACCACGGAGAACGGATATCAAGTTGATACTTAGAGTCGGACACATTTAAAACATGGATCCAAGGGCAACTTACCCTGTTTTCCAGTAAAGTAGAGTTACCCTGATTCTTCGGAAGCGGGAGGTTGGTCGTGGGACGTCTTCAATCGATCTCAAGGAACAGCACTGATGAGGAAGGTAGTTAGTCTGCATTTGATTACTCAAGAGGGTATTCTGCTTGTGCCTTCAGTTCTCTGCATGATGAAATGCTATATAAAGTGTCCCAGTGTAGGACAGAGTTCATGGGGCATCTTCAGCCCAGCTAGACATACATAGTCTAGTCAGTATAGGGCCAGATCCACCACATATTGCAACAGATTTTTTTTTTTTTTTTTGCACTTTGCATTTTAAACAGGTTTCTAGAACAACATATGAAAAGTTTACCAAAAACTGCTTTGGGGAAATATCTCTAATTTGCATAAATCCAGTGTGGCACCAGAATTCACAAAATCACAATTTTTGGCCATATATCAAGTAATAACCAAGCTATTTTAGTATTGCAGAGTTTAAAATGTAAATATTGATCTTGGAAAGCCGTTTGCAAGATATGATATTTGACATGGGTACTTATTTAATTTGCATAAATTCAATATGGCTGCCCACAGGACTGAAACTGGTTTATTTAACCATATAAATAGTTTTTTTTTTTTTTTTTAAGTTCAAAATTAGCCAAGGGGTAAGTCCTCTCATAAAAGTTATCTCACAAATCCCTCTTACAAGAAAATGATCAGTGATCTATACTCCGGCAATAAATTGTCATACATTTGGGATATTTAATGCCTAATAAAGACCATTAACTGTTAACCGTCCACAGAGACTATACGCAGAACCCTTATTTGTAACAAATGCATAATATTTGTCTGTGTCTAATGTACAATCCTGCATTTGACATAAGTCTTTAAAGCAAAGTACATTAATCCTCTGTACATATGTATTCCTCTGTTCATATGTAAAATAAATATCTAAAGAAAGGTGCTACAAAGCCTACTAAATGGATCAATTTGTGTGTATAAAGGTGCTGTGTTGCTCATGTAGGATGTAAAACTATATTTTGGCACAGGAATTACAGGACACAAGTAGATGATTTTTGTGTTCATGTGCGAAGAATTGATACTGTGTGCAGGTCAGTAACTCCTTCATGGTCTCCTCTTCTCTCATGTAGTATTTCAACTATCGCCAGATGTAACTCAGTTCAGAGTTAGATACAGGAGCCCAAGTGTTAACTTTCACTGCGAATGGTCTCCAGTTCCCTACAGAATCTCGTAGAGCATGAAAAATAAAATAAAATATAATAAAGGACGTCATCCACTAGGACGGTAAATGGAGATTGATTTTAGCTCCATCTCTACGATAGGTCACCTCTAAGTAAAATCATAATTAAAAGTAAAAACTTAGCTGAAGCAAGAAAATAATGCAGAAAGATGTAACTGTAAGTAAGTTAATCCTCATCATATTCTTGTTAGGTCCAGTCGATTTTTCTTAGCTCGCTTGAGACTTTTCGCAGTGGAGGGGTTAGATACAGGCTTCATTAATCCTTCAGTACGATGAGGCTCTCCTAAGCTGAATAAAATCGCCTGGTGGCAGTGGGAGTAAAGTAAAAAGTGACGTCAAGGCGGCGAAAGAGTTAAAGCTGTGTTAAAATAAAGGTGCTGTGTTGCTCAGGTGGACAGTGCACATTTGACCCTTTTACTGCGGCAAGTTTTCCTGAGCCAAATAAGCCCTTCTGAAGTCAACCAGAACGAATGTAGAGTTGATAATTGGCAGACCAAGGATTACGCTAGATAATCTTTGAGGTTTTGGCCACAGAGGGTTTTCCTGACCCAAATAAAATCGTCTAGCGATATTTAGGATAAAACACAAAGTTAATAAGTTGTAGCCAAAACATTAAAACGAGTGCTTCGGTACTTAGAATGAGGTGTAACAAAATGAAATACTGTTTGTATAATCACCCTGCCTCAGTCTTATCCAACCTTACCCTTTTTCACCCCTACCATGCCTTACCCTGTCTCAACTATGCCCTGCATTAGCATGCCTCAACCCTATGCTGCCTTATCCTGTCTGAGTCCTACCCTGCCTTACCCTGTCTCAACCCTACCCTTCCTTACCTTTTTTCAGCCCTACCCTACCTTACCTTTTTTAGCCCTATCCCACCTTACCTTTTTTCAACCCTACCCTATCTTACCTTTTTTAGCCCCTACCCCACCTTACATTTTTTCAGCCCTACCGTACCTTACCCTGTCTCAGCTCTATCCTGCCTTACCCTGCCTCAATTCTACCTTGCTTTACCCTGCCTCAACTCTACCCTGCCTTACCCTAACTCAGCTCTACAATGCTTTACCCTGCCTCAACCCTACCTTGCCTTACTCTGCATAACCCCTACCCTGCCTTACCCTACCTCAGGCCTCCTCAGCCTTATTCTGCCTCAACCCTACCCTGTCCTTCCCTGCTTCAGTCTTACCCTGTCGTACCACTTCTTACTCCTGCCACCACCTTACCCTGCATCAAAACCTTACTCTGTCTCAGTCCTTCCCTGTCTTTCTCTTTCTCACCCCTACCCTGCCTCGCCTCTGTTCTGCCTTAACCTGCTTCATTCATACTCTTCCTTATCGTGCCTTCTCTTCCTTATCCTGCCTTACCTCGCCTCAGCCCCACCATAATCTTGTTTTATTCTTGTCTATGTGCTGGAGGGGAGCACCTTTACTTGGTGGCACCAACCTACTCGCATCCAGTAAAATTGCCCGATTTTGCAAACATCCTTCAGTTCTTCCCCGAAAAGATGAGGGTGGACCACAGGACAAGGATAACCTCAGCCTGCAGTCCACGGGGGGGGGGGGGGAGTCCACTAGGTTCATTCTGAGATGACCCTGTGGCCACAACAACAACAACAACCTCCAGTGCCTCTCCTCACCACTCTTTCTATTCCTGCATTATTCCGTCTTGCTCCCCTTCTTACTTCGTCCTGCCTCACCCTTACCATCCTCTTATCGTCCTACCGTGCTTGGCCTGCCCTCCTCATCCCAGCTATTTTCTGTATGTTTCACACCTGTTTCTCACTGCCTGCCTCACCCTGCTTCCTCACACTTCCTGACTTATTCCTGCATCATCCCTGCCTGCCTCATATCTGTCAACTTCATTCAGCCGACCTCATCCTTTCCTTTCTTAATATACCTTGACTTACCCACGCTTCACTCTTTCTGTCTCACTCCTGTCACACCCGTCCTGTCTCACCCCTGCCACACCCATCCTGCCTCACCCTTGCTACACCCATCCTGCCTCACCCCTGCTACACCCATCCTGCCTCGCCTTTGCCACACCCATCCTGCTTCACTCATGCCACACCCATCCTGCCTTACCCCTATCACACCTTCCTACCTCCCTCTTACCTCATCCTTCTCCTTGCTTCTGAATCACCCTTTCTTCCTTACCCCGTCTACCTTATGTTCCCTCTTAACCAGTCTGCTTCACGCTCTCTGCCTCACCCCTGCCGAATCCTGCTTCACCTCTGCCTAGTCTTTCCACACCCCTGCCTAGTCTTTCCACACCCCTGCCTAGCCTTGCCTAATCTTGCCTCACCCCTGTTTAATACTGCCTCACCCTTCCTACTGATTTTGGTACCTTGGACCCACATGTAATGAAGGGTAATTACTGAATGAACTGCATTAGGGAACATTATACGCCGGAGAGAGAGAGAGAGAGAGAGAGAGAGAGGAAAGTTAAGGAGATGGAGGAAGAGAGGGAGTAGGAGAGACTGAAGGAGGGTAATAGGGAGGAGGGGAGAGGGATTAGGAGGAACAGAAGTAAAAGGGAAGGGAGGGAAGGAAAGGGAAGAGGGAAGGAAAGGAAGGGAACGGGAGAGAAAAGGGGAAAGGGGAAAAGAAGGAGGGGTAAGGAAAAGGAGGCAAGGGAAGTGGAAGGGAGAGAACCGAAGGAGGAAGAGAGGGAGGGAAGGGGGAGGGGAATGGTGAGGTTGTGAAAGGAAAGGGAAACAGAAGTAGGAGATTAGGGAGGGGGAAAATGTACAGTGAAGAGGGAAGAAGAATTGGGAGGGGGGAGGGGAAAAAAAGAGGAGGAATGGAGGGAGAGGAAGAGTGAAAGAAGAGAGGAAGGAAGGGAGAGGAAGAGGAAAGGGAAGGAGAAAGAGGGTGGAAGGAGGGGGTGGCTGCTGAGAGAGGGCCAGCAAGGATGGCACCCAGCCAAGGCAAAGTGCCAACTGTGGGGGAGAGAGAGAGAGGCCTCTCTCTCTCTCTCTCTCTCTCTCTCTCTCTCTCTCTCTCTCGTATCGACCATTGTTGGCATTATGATGTCAAAATAGATACCATCGTAATCTACTGAAGGGAAGTTTGTTCGTATTCAAAACAGATCAGAGTAAAGAACTTACTAATAGGAACTGTTTGATACCAGCTTTAGGTTATGGTATCTAGAAAGACCAAAATTAAAATTATTGTAAATAATTAACTTTGCTTTGATTTTTATCAGGTATGCTTCATTACTTCCTTCTTCTGGAATTTCAAGCAGGTATTTCTCGCCTGCAAGGTGTGGTTTCGATCTGTTGCTCTTCATATACCGCTTATTGGTGAGGATTTGTTGGTGAGGGAAAGCTGTTCTGTTTCATTCCTTTACTTCTTTGGTTAGAGCAAGCACATGCCAATAAGAATTTAATTTTTGCAGGCGCCACGATAGAATTATCAGTACCTCTGAGAATTGGAAATAATTTGCACGGCTTTAGTCGTCAGTATTCTACCAACACAGTTCAGTGCACAGTGAATCCTCTTTGTCGCATTCAGTACGGGTCCTGAACAGAATCAAAGGTCTGGTGAACAAGTTTATGTTGCTTAACTTTCTGTCAGAGACAGTAGTGACTGGTTAGGCTGTTGGCGCCTCTGTTGAAGAGGCTTAGCAAAAAGACACGCAGTTTTATTAAGAGAGTTTAGATTCGTACATAGATTGAGATATGCTTGGTGTTAGAAATATGACTGGTTCTAATCAAATTCCTGGTGCTAGTGTTGCTGTGTGTGTGCGTGTGTGTGTGTGTGTGTGTGTGTGTGTGTGTGTGTGTGTGTGTGTGTGTGTGTGTTAGAGAGAGAAAGAAGGAGGGGGGAGGGGCAGTGTGAGTTGTGTCAGTTGTGACTATATGTTGCATGTATGGTGTGATGCGTGGCAGTTTGAAGTATGCCAGTATAAAGTTTATCACTGTGAGGTGTGGCTGTAAAGTGTGGTAATGCGAGTTAGGTTACTGTGGTATAGAGTTGTGTGCAACCAGGCAGTATACTTCACCCTGAGCGCATCACTTGCCTATATCCCATGGCCTTCTTGTTTATCCTTTCCATACACGCCTCTTGCTGTCTTGAGTCCGTATTTCCAGAAGCGTAGGAGGTTCCCCAGCAAGTATTTCTTAGCGATTTACTTTACATAGCTGTTTACACTGTAGTATATTTTAACTACAACCCAGTCAGTACGATGATGTCCTTTTTTCTTCAGTCTATTATTTTTCCAGTTCTTGAGAGCTTTTGAACTAGGGGGAAGTAGATATTTGCTTAGTTTTTCCCTTTAGCACAAGTAGTCTTTCCTGAGTTGATTAAAATACTGGAGTCTGTACTCTGAATGCAGCAAAGATACAAATGCCGTCTTTGGGCTGAAGGGGAAAGTAATCTTTAATATAATCATGCATTGCAAACATTGGAATAGATTGCAGAAAATGATACAAAGGATTGTAAAGCTATCATGCCCACAAAAAATTGCTAAGGAACAGTTGTTAGGGAGCTTCATAGACCCACGAGAATGAGGCTCTTTAAACCCTTTCTTATGGTGACGAATTTATTTATGTTTACGCCTACTACCTCCAGACGATTTGATTAAACTTGGATTATATCTACCTTTGAAGGAATTAATTAAGCCTATGTGTAACCCCTTCAGTTCTAAAAGTCATTCCAAGCAAGAAAAAAACTGCTTTGTAGCAACATGATTATAATACAAAACATTTCTTCTGAGTAGTTGCGCAGTTGACCCTTGTGCGGTGTGATGTGGTGAGGATCTGTCCGTTCTCCCCTTTGGAGCTAAGATGCGAATGAATGTGTTTGAATGGATGAGTAAATGGAGAGTGAGTCGTCCTGTCTCGGCTACCTCCCTTTCCTTTGGGGGAAGCAGCCTAGGTATATAGATAGATAGAAAGTTGTTTGTTCCCTTTACCCTGATGTCACCCCTCCATACATCGCCAGTTGACGTCACTCCTCCTTCCCTTTGACCATATAAAGACATCACCTTTCCCATTTTCCCTTTGACATTCTCTCTCTCTCTCTCTCTCTCTCTCTCTCTCTCTCTCTCTCTCTCTCTCTCTCTCTCTCTCTCTCTCTCTCAGCTTCTACTGGACATATCAGTTACACTGATTCAAAATAGATTGACTGATAAAAATTTAGAATATTTAGAGAAGTCTCACGTACTGTACAGAGGACTCAGTTTAGATAGTACTTTTAGAGGTGAAGGAAGGTAGAGAGTACATTTAAAGGTGGAGGCGGCATTACATTTAACGGTAGAGAGAGTACATTTAGAAGCAGAGAACATTTAGAGTTAAGTGAAGGCCAAGTGAGTACATTTAGAGGTGAGTAAAGATATAGAAAGTACATGTTGAGACACAGATATTACACATACAGACAGAAAAGGAACATTCAGAGGTGAGTAATGACAGAGGGTTTAATTTCAGAGCTGAGTAGAGACAGAGAGAGTATATTCAGAGGTAAGTAAAGGCAGAGCACATTCGGATGTGAGTAAAGAGAGAGTGTACATTCAGAGGTGAGTAAAGGCAGAGAGAGAGAGAGAGAGAGAGAGAGAGAGAGAGTGTACACTCGTTTATTACAGAGGTGAGTGGGGCATAGGGATATATTTAAAGGCAGAGGGAGTACATTCTGAGGTGAGTGGGGCCTAACAGTACATTTAGAGGTGGGTAAGTTTAAGCTTAAAGGTGCAGTGCCACGGTAGCAGTCTGACCCACACACTCCTCACCTCACCTCACTTCCTCTCCTTTCCCCCCCTCCCTTCCACTCCCCTCCCCTCCTGTCCACTACCCGCCAATCCCCTCACTACAACCACGCTGATTCCTTCTTCAGTCTCCTCACCTGAGTTACCAGTTCTGTTCCTCACAATTCACCTGTCCTCCTACTTAACTCACCTATCCCTCACCCAGCTCACCTGTCCCCTCACCCAGCTCACCTGTCCCCTCACCCAACTCACCTGTCCCCTCACCAACTCACCTGTCCCATCACCCAACTCACCTGTCCCATCACCCAGCATACCTGTCCCATCACTCAGCTCACCTGTCCCATCACCCAACTCACCTGTCCCATCACCCAGCTTACCTGTCCCCTCACCCAACTCACCTGTCCTCTCACCTAATTCACCTGTCCCATCACCCAATTCACCTGTCCCATCACCCAACTCACCTTTCCCATCACCTAACTCGCCTTTCCCCTCACCTAATTCACCTGTCCCTCACTCAGTTCACCTGTCCCATCACCCAGCTCACCTGTCTCAGCACCTAACTCACCTGTCCCTTTACCCAACTCACCTGTCCCCTTACCCAACTCACCTGTTCCCTCACCCAACTCACTGTTCCATCATCCAACTCACTGTTCCATCACCCAACTCACTGTTCCCTCACCTAACTCACCTGTTCCCTCACCCAACTCACCTGTTCCCTCACCCAACTCACTGTTCCCTCACCCAACTCACTGTTCCCTCACCCAACTCACTGTTCCATCACCCAACTCACTGTTCCATCACCCAACTCACTGTTCCCTCACCCAACTCACCTGCTCCCTCACCCAACTCACTGTTCCATCACCCAACTCACCTGCTCCCTCACCCAACTCACCTGTTCCCTCACCCAGCTCACCTGTTCCCTCACCCAACTCACCTGTTCCCTCACCCAGCTCACCTGTTCCCTCACCCAGCTCACCTGTTCCCTCACCCAACTCACCTGTTCCCTCACCCAACTCTCTGTTCCCTCACCCAACTCACCTGTTCCCTCACCCAACCCACCTGCTCCCTCACCTAACTCACCTGTTCCCTCACCCAACTCACCTGTTCCCTCACCCAACTCACCTGTTCCCTCACCCAACTCTCTGTTCCCTCACCCAACTCACCTGTTCCGTCACCTAACCCACCTTTTCTCTGCTGGCATTTCCAGCAATATTATATAGCTGTAAACAACATACAAAAACAGTATTAAGATAATTTACGATAATAAGCAGGTTCACACGACATGCTCTTGGGAACCATCTGTGTCTGTAATTATACGGCCTGAGAACACTACCTGGGACAAATGCAAGAGGAATAGCACTGTGTGGAGTCTCTCTCTCTCTCTCTCTCTCTCTAATATATATATATATATATATATATATATATATATATATATATATATATATATATATATCATCCACTCCTACGTGGCCCCATGAAGAGCGTTGGAGCCTTGGGCTAGGCAGTTGGTCCTGACATTTAAGATCAGAGTGACCAGCCTCACTCATCCCTCAGTGGCATTACTTGAGCAATAAACCCCAACCACCCCTTGGATATAAACCTTCACCAGCTCAATCCGACTGGAGCGCAATAAGTACCCACTACACCACCAGGCGCCAATATATATATATATATATATATATATATATATATATATATATATATATATATATATATATATATATATATATATATATATATATATATCCCTGTGTATGAAGAGATATCTAGGAAGTAACCATGTCTGTCCGTAACACTATGTCTATCAGTTTGCGTACTTAATCCCTTGTCTATGTGTCTGTACTTAAATATCCATCTGTCTGTGCTTGCTGTTGTTCGAGCAATGAGGATTTGCCGTGGCTTGGTGGTTAGCGTACTCATCTCGTGATACGTAAACCCTAAGACTTGGGGTGCCTTCACCGTGCCAGGCGTTTAACGTGGGTGCTAGTCATACATCCTTTTATCTGACTGCATGAATTTGTTCCCTGTCAGTTCTACTGATGACATGTACAGTCTGTGACACACACGAACGAAGCCATTACATCACTTCGTCAGGCACATGCATCACTCTTCTTACAGGCATCCCTTTCTCATTTATTCCACACTCAGATTAAAGAATGTGCAGAGACGAGAGAGAGAGAGAGAGAGAGAGAGAGAGAGAGAGAGAGAGAGAGAGAGAGAGCGAGAGAGAGAGAGAAAAGATGGTTGATCTGGAGGAAATATGTAAGTACCTGAAAGATTATAGCCGACGAAACAACGTGTGCATCACGGTTATGCAAGAGCGAACGGGAGAAAAACTTGGGAACAGAAGGCGGATCAGGTGAATCAACTGCTGTGAAACAAACTTTTGAACAACTTGTCCCTGGAAAGAGCATATCGTGTGGAACATCGTACACGTGATCAACTCCGCCACGTTGTTGCTCGCTTCACGAGGTATGCTGACAGAAAAACCGTGATGAGGAATGCAAAAAGCTGTAAGGGAGAAATAACTTTATTAATGACGGTCTTTCCCAAGCATCAAAGCATTGGGCCACACTGGGGAGCCTGAGACTCGGGAGGGAGACATGGTGGTCCAGCCTGGACCTGGTGGCCGCTCGAGAAGTTCATCAAGGGCAACACTGTCCCCACTCTTTAGGGGCCGAAGGACCACCTGGACCTTGCTTCACTGGCTTGTGGTCGGTCAGTTCATAGTTAACTACCTTGCCGGAACCAGGACGGCAGGACTCTTCGCGATCGCAAGAGGTAAAAGGGATTATCAGTGACTATATTCTAGTGTATCATTTATTGCTACATTAATATAACATAATTATGGAGGAAACACTTCATACATTTCCACATGCAAGTTTAAGCAATAGAGATTTAATTCACGTTTTTAATAGTAATACACTGAATGACTGTTACATATCTGTTAACTATCTTAATGATCTCTCTTATCCTGTTAATTCGGAAAATGAAAAAGACGATAACTCATGACATAGATGTTGGTTATTTCTTGATAAATTCTAGGCTACTCTCACTACCACATTCAAACAATTGTTTTCTCAGCGATATGGTTAATGAAGAATGTGGCACTAATTTTTTTTCTATACTCAGTTTGAAAATCAGAAGTGTTCCGTCCAAAATCCTGTCACTTACGAACCGTCTCAAAAGTGGTTCTGATTATCCTTATGATGTTAAAGGCATCCGCTTAACGAGATTGAACATCAACATTACACCATTATATAATATAACAGGATGTACTTTGTGTACATATAGGCCTACACTCTGCAGGCGGAGTTTCATTATATGTAAAAAATTGTTGTACTTCGTTACTGCTATCGGATTTACGTTGCACCGAATCGTTCCTGGAGTGTGTTTGTGACGAAATCGTATGGCCCACAGATAATTACTTTTGTTCTTCTATTTACCGACTTCCGAAAGGAAACGTGCCCAATTTCATATCACAAAACTAAGATTTTTTTTTAAATCATATATCACAGAAAACTTATAAGGGATATTATGAAAGACAGGAAAACTTACTTTTCTGAAGCATAAAATCAAGTCTCAACGACTTAGTATTGTTCATGTTTTCAATTTCATGGTTTCCCTTAACAACGAAAACTATTCGAGTGTCAGAATCTGGCGCGACACTGATCGATAACATCTGGTCAACGACCGTGGATTCTGACTTAAAGAATGTCATATTTAATACAGTATTTCTTATCATTTTCCAGTACGTCTCACCATTCGAAGCCTAAAAGTGCCATGAATGAGAATAAAGTAATGAACCAGAAAAGGATATTTTCGAAAGCAGCTATTGATGGTTTTGTACACGAGTTGGGTTGAAGTATACGGGGCAGATTGTGTGAATGGACCTTATACTACGTTTGGAACTAAGTTGAACAATACTGGTTAACAATATTTTTAAGATAAATACATCAAAAAATGTAATTCATAACGGAAAAAAACTGTTTAATCCCTAACGAAACTATGGTTCTTAAAAACAGTATTAAAGAAAAGAAACATCCTGAAAGGCCAGCGGCAAAATGGTCTTTGTCTTTTAGAGGAAAGTATAAGACATACAGAAATAGGCTAACTAATCTACCTTATACTGATTGGATTGAATAATACAAAGAAGGTTTTAAAGAAAAGCAAGGAAATGCTAAAGTAACTTGGAAATCTGTAAATGGTATTCTTGGCAGAACAGGGGACAGTAGAAGGAATAAAAGTGTCAGCTTCAGCTATGATAAAGTAAATGTAGAGGAGAAATTTAATGACTACTTTTAAAAAGTGGAACAATAAATACAGAGGATGAAGTACTTCAAAATGCACATTTCACGTACCTCAGAATTTCGCCAGACATCATTTTGTCTGTCACCAGCAGCAGAACAAAAAATAAGGTGTGATTTGGATTTACATACTCCTGCTGCTGCAGGGTATGATGACATAACTCCTAAGTTATTAAAGCAAACCTCAGGAGTCATTGCTCTTCCTCTTTCTTACATAATTAATCATTCCTTTAGAAATGAAGTTTTTCCCTCTCACTTAAAATTATCCAAAAGTGGTGACATGAAACATGTTAGAAATTACAGACCAGTATCAGTTTTGCCTTCTCTCAATAAGTATATGAGAAAGCTATTGCTGATCAGTTAATTAAATATCTTGAAAGATATAATTAGTTATCGGACTGTACCCCCTCCACAATATGTCTACCCCCGATGTATATATGTCCCCCCCCAATGCATACATGCCCCCACTAATCTTGCTAGGTCAGCACCCTTTCCCACGCCTGAAGACGGCGTTATTGCATCAGTTCTTAGCAGACAGCCGACACGGGCAGACTGTTTCACTGTGAGCTTGTAATAAACTCCTTATCTAGCTGTTTGTACACGGAGTTTCTATCACCAAAGTATTGCAAATTACATTTGGTGGCAGCGGTGGGATTAAAGTCCTGGATGATGACAGACCATCTAGCTAACCTACCTGTTAGGTTGCGATTCTTGAACAAATCACATAGTGAAAGGTGGTCTGTTTGGATATGCACTGGATAACCATAGACTATATCTCGGAAATGTTTCAAGGACCAGATTACCGCTAGCGCTTCGAGATCTGTGACACTGTAGTTACGTTCAGCGGTTGTAAGGGTGCGACTAGCATACGCTATTACGCGCTTCCTTGATGCTTCATCGAGTTGCATTAAAACGGCACCAAGTCCAGTGCCTGAGGCGTCTGTGCAGAGAAGGAAGGGTGTGGTATAATCAGGGAACGCTAGAACAGGGGCATTTACAAGAGCTGTCTTTAGCTTTTGGAAAGCCTGTGACTGGTCGTTAGTCCAAACAAAGGGCACATTCTGCTTGAGTAAGTGGGTCAGAGGAGCGGCGATCTGCGCATAATTCCGGATGTAGCGACGATAATAGCCACTGAGGCCCAGGAAACTTCGTACAGCGTCGGCAGTGGTAGGTTCTGGGAATTTAATGATCGCCTTAGTTTTATCCTCATTAGTATGAATGCCTTGTGCATCTACGACATGGCCTAGGAATTTGATTTTCTTTCGCAGGAAGTCACATTTACTGAGATTGATTTTCAGGCCTGCGAGCTGGAGGCGTTCAAAGACTTGCTGGAGTTTGGTAAAATGATCAGGGATGGATTTACTCACAACAATGATATCATCTAGGTAAGCAAAAAGAGAGTGTCCCATCATACTGCTGAAGACTGAATGGATAAGTCGCATGAACACGGAAGGAGCATTTCTCAGACCAAAAGGGAGTCTCTTAAACTGAAAATGTCCGGAAGGGGTGCTAAAGGCTGTAACTGGGCGAGAGGACTCTTCCATTTCGACCTGCCAGTACCTGCTGAGGAGGTCTAAAGATGAAAAGACTATGTTATTTTCACCAAGGGATTCTAGCAAATCAGTGAGGACGGGTAATGGGAAACGGTCTGGAACAGTGACAGAATTGACCTTACGATAGTCGACTACTAAAGTTGCCGTCCTTCTTTGGTACTAAGAAAAGTGGGCTATTCCATGGACTGATGGAGGGTTCAATAATGTCCTGGTCTAACATGTTCTGTACCATTTGATCTGTCTGCTTTCTCTGGCTGTGAGGAAATCGATACACTGGTATGTAAATCGGCTGAGTTCCTGGTAGTAGTTCAATCGTATGTTTGACAAGGTCTGTTCTACCCATCAGTTCACCGGGTAAGGCAACCACGTTTCTGTACGAGGTCAGAAGGTCGAGGAGTTGAGGCGTATTTTCTGGGAAATCTGTGCAAGTGAGATGTGAGAGCATATCGGGTGAATGCGTCGGCGCAGATCCCGTAGAGTTAATAGTACATACACCGATTGGCATATCATCAGTCTGAATAGTAGGAATTGAGGAATCCTGGCACACCTTTATGGCCGCTGGGTATACTAGGAAGTCTCCAATCTTTACACCACTTTTAAGTTTTAGTGGAGCATTTGTGACATTGAGCAAGTACAGATAGCATAAACTGTCCTCTAAGACTGTACACCACGCTGACTCATAAGTCAAGCCATTCACACAACACGTCTCAGGTAGGGTTAGTACATCCACTCCTTCTTTCGCACCGGCAACACAAACAGAGACTTTGGTGAACTCATGCGGTAACAAAATTGTGCACGTATTCGTTACTGCACGTTTCGTCTCTGCGTGTTGGAGATCATGCAGACTGTGTGAGGTAGGTAACTGAGACATGTCTGAGTCAGCGATAGTGTTGTCGGGAGAGGATGTAAGAGCCATGTTCGAGGGCTGAGATGATGTATCAGGAGACATTGAGGAATTTATGTCCTTGCGCGCAGTCAGTAAAGGAATGATCTCTGTATTCTCAGATGATGATAGTGGCAGGTTGGTCTGGGGTGGACTTTTTGGTAGTGATAGGGACAGAGGTAATTGAAGGACTGATTTGATCGTAAGAACAGGACGTGGACATTCCATAGTGTAAACCGGGAATCCAGAAATGTCTATACTACCACAAGCAGGTAATAATGCAATGGAATGTTGTGTCATGGTGGAGAAACCAATAAGGGCATCTGCGGGATACTGCAAGTCATTAGTGACATGAAATTCAATGAGGATAGGGGGCAAATCTCTGTGGAGTTTGACTTCAAGGGTGACTCTTCCCTTAACCTTAAACTCTGAGCCGTTAACACCACATAGGCGAATGTCTGGTGGTTCTAGGAAACTGACGTGGCTGTGATGGCGATGAATAATTTGTAAGGAATTTTCGGAGATGAGATTTACTATAGATCCTGTGTCCAAGAAGAATGACGTTGCTATGTCATGACTGCTTCCGAGAATGACTAAACCCGAGGATGTTATGGGACCTACATGGCGGATGGGGAGTTGGGTTTCTGGTTCTACGTGATATTGATCCGATACGGGATTCCCCCGACTGTGGGCGGTTGAGGTAACGACATTCCTCAGTGGTGTTAGTCGTGCTTGATTTGTGGTATTTGCAGTGTGGACGACGTGAGCGGGAAGGCGTACGCTGTCTGGTTTGGGAGTGAGGACGTCTGTATGTACGGTCGCAACTGGATGCTCGATGTCCAGGATGACCACAGTACCAGCAAAGAATCGAAGATTGTCTGTTCCGTCGGGCACTAGATTGATCACGACCTGCGGTAGGAGAGCGATGTGTGGCAGGTCTGCTGCGTGTGGTGGGACGGGAGCGAGATTGGTCTGGGGTAGTGGAGGTGTGACAGACTGAGGAGGCCAAGGGTTGGGTGGTGCCCTGACGCGTGTAGTTCGAACCTGTTCTTTCATGAATGGCTTTAGTGACCTGAATAATTTTATCCCCTGGATTGAAACCGATTTCCAAGGCTAGCTCTCGCTGTTTAGGAGTAAGCCAGTGAAGGAATCTGAGGTAACCAATTAAGTCAGCAAAGTTGGTGAGTGAAAGCATTGGAACGCCATTCTTGTCTTCTAACCATTTCATGCCTACCAGTAATTGGAGCATCTCGCTACTAGCTGCTTTCATGGCGGCGGCAGCTTCGCGGAGCTTGGCATATTGTGCTGGGATGCGCAAGTCCTCATCTAGTTGGTTTAGGAGATTAATGAATCCCATGAGAGATGCGGTATTTGAATGCTGGCAACAAAGGCTGATGAGTTCCGTACGAAAATCAGCAAAGATACGAATGCTATCGAAATGTCCTGCACGGATCGCGGATCCGATGTCTGATTTACCGTGATGCAAGCGACCGAGGAGGTAAGCTACTTTGAGCGATTCCTCGGTAATTTGTCTATTGTTTATTTCTGTTTCGACTTCTCTGAGGAAATCATAGACAGACCAAGTTGGGTCCTGGTCAGAATTTGGGACGATTGGCATCGTCGAGATAGATAGACTGTGGAGGGTTGGCCATGACTGGAAGTGCAGAAGTGGCGGCAGGAGAGGTGTGGGAGAGAGAGAAGGTAGTGGCAGTTAAGGGCGAGCAAGACGGGGTATGAAGGGAGGCAGGAGAGGGAACGACAGGGGAAGGAGTAGAGGAAGAAGAAGGGAGTGTAGAGGCAGGAGTAGAGGCGGAGGTATCTGGATTTACGAGGGTAGGACGGGTAGTAAGTGATTCTGCGGGAAGTGAAACGGGAGTCTCAGGTACAGGGCGGTGGTACTCTTTGCCACTTCGTAAATGAGTGATTGTGTTAGAGTCGGCAGATGGGGTATGAGCAGGTGATGTTTCCGGGTCGAGAGGGCTGGTGGTAAGCGGTTGACGTGGAAAGTATGACATTTAATGAGGCAATGGAAGATGAAAGGATGAAGATGGATACGTAGGTGGAAATGTATAAATAACAATGAGAGAATGGAATACACTAGGTGTGAAAATGAATAAAGGTGCGGGCATGGATGGTTTAAATAAAATGCGAAGGATGAGATGGAGTATAAATAACGTAGGTGAAGATGAAAACGGGGTAATGAAAATGAGATGGAATATTTACAATAACCAATCTGTAGAGAAAATCGAGGATAATCTCTATAGAAAGGAAAGATATACTATAGTTACACAGTAGAGATGGGAGTGTTGAGATGTATGACGTGCAGGGTGGCTGGGCGTAGCTGGGCTGGGGCGGGGCGGGGCGGGGCGGGGCGGGGCGGCGGTGGAGAGACAGCTGGGCGGAGAGGAGAAGAGACGCCGCAATGAATCACCGGCAGGGAGTGGCGGTCTTAGGAGGCTCCGTAATGCAGACCAGATGCAGGCGACGGCGGAGGCCGGTGGTGGGTGATGAGGGCAGATGTCGGCGCAAGGCAGGTGTAGAGCTGGGGAGTTGCAAATGCAGAGAATGGTGGTGGGCAGGCAGCGGGCAGACAGTGATAAGTGGCACCGTGGGGGCAGGAGCTATGATGAGTCCGGAACAGGTGCTGGGAACAGGTGCAACAGGTGCGTAGGTCGGCGACGGTGACACGGGCGGTCAGGAACAAGACGTATGGGTGCGGTTGTTTGAGAGGTGAGCACTGGTGGGAAAAATGGTACACTCGAAAAGCACAGCCAAGGGATAGAGGCACGGAGAAGGGGCGAGGCTGGCAGATGCGAGTCGTCGTGTATCTTGTTGTATCACTAAAAATCCAAGGAGGCGGTCAGAATGTGATGGGTCGAAACACCACTGCTACCAAATGTAACTTGCAATACTTTGGTGATAGAAACTCTGTGTACAAACAGCTAGATAAGGAGTTTATTACAAGCTCACAGTAAAACAGTCTGCCCGTGTCGGCTGTCTGCTAAGAACTGATGCAATAACGCCGTCTTCAGGCGTGGGAAAGGGTGCTGACCTAGCAAGATTAGTGGGGGCATGTATGCATTGGGGGGGGACATATATACATCGGGGGTAGACATATTGTGGAGGGGGTACAGGACAATCAGCATGGGTTTAGGGAGATGAGATCTACAGGGACAACCTTTTTATAATTCATATCTAATATTTAAAAAAAAAAAAAAATATGATAAGTATATTGTTGCAAGCGTATTTCTCGACCCTTGAAAAGTATTAGACTCCTCAGATCACATTACTTTGCTGGATAAGCTGAATACTATAGGAATCAGAGGATTACAATTAAAAATAATTTCAAGCTATATGGCGGGCAGATTGCAAACCTTCTATTGTAATAACATATACTCATGTGTTAAAGCCAATCAAGGAGTTCTTCAGGGATGTATTCTGGGCCCAGTATTGTTTTTAATTTATATTTATGAAACTGAGTATGCGAGTCAGAAATGTAGGCACGATCTTTTCCTGAAAAAAACAAGCCTCCTCTTTATTTAAGAAAATTTTAATTGTTTGCATAATAGTATAACAGAGGCATTGCAGTCTACTTCAAAATCGATCTCACATATCAAGTTAAAATCAAACTTCAGGAAAAGCAGTTTAATTCTCATTCAAAATAAATCTGCTAAGAGTGAATTCCTTCACGTTTTAGTGGGAAATGAAACTATGAGACCTGTGCCGTGTACTAAATTTCATGGAGTATGTGTGGACCACTACTTAAACTGGAAGTTTCAAATTGATATTTTATGTGACGAACTATAAAAAATGTGCGGCATTTTGTATAGAGTAAGACACCAGTTAACCGAGGATGCCCTGGTTAGTATTTGTTATATTCTTTGCCACCCTAATGTAACTTATTGCCTTTCTACGAGTATATGGGGATGTACAGTACATGGTCTTCGTATTTTAAAAATCTATGTTATGTAGCCCAAAAGAGAATAATTAGCACAATTACTGTTAAAGGAAAATATGACAGTGCACCACCATTTTTTTTTCCAGTTTGAAACATTTTAAGTTTTATTCTTTTAATCTATCTATTGCCAGACGCCTCAATCCCGTAAGGGGTGGCCACAAGCAAATCGCCTCCATGTCCCCCGGTCCCCCGCCATCTCACTGCCTTGCTCCCAGCTCACACCCACTCCCTCTTATATATACCTCTCCTCTCCAGCCCTCCTTCTCATCCTCGGCCTCCCTTTCCCTCTCCCCCCTTCCACCTCGCACACATGCGCTCTCCTTGTTAGTCTCTCGTTCTACATCCTCTCCACATGGCCAGACCTCCTCAGTGTATTACTCCTATCTCTTTCCATCACATCCACATCCACACCATAACGATCCTTCACTTAATCATTTGTCAGTCTCTCTCTCCATGTAACTCCACATGCTCCTCTCAAATAACTCATTTCCACTGCTCTCACTCTTGACTTGTGTCCTTCCAACAAGGACCAAGCTTTGCTTCCATATGTTAGATTTAATATCACAAAACTGTCATGCAGCGACTTTTTAACTTCCATGTTCACTTGTTTCTTATCACTGCTTTCAAAGAATCAGCAACCTTTCTTCCTTGCTGTACCCTTTCGGTACATAATTCAGTACATAATTTCCTTCCTAGTTACTACAGTATTCAAATCCATGAACTCTGCACCTAAAAATAATCTCATCTTTTATGTAACATACTAACACAGTACCAGGGGAAGCTCCGTAAATCTGGTTTGTCCACCAGCATATACCACTTCGTTTCAGTATTCTGTCTGTTTACAGGACCTAAAATCTTGAACTCTCTACCTTTTCACCTAATAAAATTATCACAGATCTGGATATGTTTAAAAGGAAAACAAAGACCTGTATACTTTCTGGGCAATGCAAAAATTCTGTGTGCATGTGTAATAATTTGTATTCTGTAGTGTTGTTTATAACTGGAGTTCATTTCCCAATTAAAGACTACATACTCCTTTTCATCTTTATAGGTTAAATGAGTCTGTTTATTTAACATAATGACAATAAACTACGTAAATGTAAACATGCAAACTTAGCATGGGGAAAGGCTAATTCTGGCTATCACCCTCCCTCCGTGGTAGTTGGTGGCGACCAAAATCTGCCCACTGATTGATGTAGTGCTGGCTACTTCTTCCTTCACCTTTTTCATTTATTTTCTGTGCCTGCCCTCCTCTCTCTTCATTTATGCTATCCTTCCTGTCACTTATATCACCTTCTTTCCACTTCAAGTGGCATTACACTGTGTGACAATTCTGATGGTTTCCTGTAATCTATGAAACCATTTACCACGCAGTGTGGTAACAGTATCATGAAATAACGGGGTGATGTGGAACTTACTATTGTGCCCTGTTAACTGAGTGGAGAGGGGTAAATGCGGTGTCCATCCAGGAACCAAACTTCTACACTCTTCCCCGCGCTTCACTATAGTGAGGCGCTGTCCACCGCAAGGGAGCATCAGTTCACTGCACGGGATGGCCCTGTAGGGTCTGTTGCATGCTGCGTTTGATGGGTCTTCTCAGCCAGACAGAGCAGGGTTACTCAACAACAACGGAGAGGGTCAGAGGACGTGATAAATCTGATACGGATAAAGCTTGAATTATTTTTTTCATTTACCTTTATATCTATTTGTCTATTAGCCCAACCATGAACGAGGCTGTGGCTCCATCAAAGGTCACAATAGGTCAGCGGAATCGTTGACACGGGATCCAGTTGGCTGACATCTCTGTGACCTCTCTTGTGACCTGTAACTCTCACAACATAAAGTAGATAAGTAGTTAAGGCAAGGGTGTAAAATTAGTGATGTGACATTTTAAGTGTAAGGATGGAAGTATGAAGGCAGTGTTGTGTGGGTGTAAATGTTAATGTAGTACTATGTAACTGTTCATGTAAGAGTACAAGTGTGAAAGTATACTCTTAAGTGTGAAAGTAATGATGTGAAAGTGTAAGTGTGAAAGCAGTGGACTGAAAGTTTATCTATTTATTGCCAGACGCCTTAATCCCGTAAGGGGTCGCCACAAACAAATCGCCTCCGTGTCGCTCTTTCCCCCTCCATTTCACTGCCCTGCTTCCAACTCAAACCGCCCTCTCTCATATACCTCTCCACTCCATCACTCCATCTCATCCTTGGCCTCCCCCTCCCTCTCCCCCCCTCCACCTCACTCACATACACTTTCCTCGTCAGTCTCTCACTCTCCATCCTCTCCACATGGCCAAACCACCTTAATGTGTTTCTCCTAACGCTTCCTATCACATCCATATCCACACCACAACAGTCCTCCACTTCCTTATTTGTCAGTCTGTCTGGCCATGTGAGTCCACATGCTCCTCTCAAATAACTCATTTCCACTGCTTTCACTCTTGACTTCTGTCCCTCCAACAAGGTCCAAGCTTCATTTCCATACGTTAGAGTTGGTGTCATAATACTGTCATGTAGTAGCTTTTCACTTCCATGTTCACTTCCCTGCTTCTTATCACTGCTTTCAATGAACCGGCAACCTTTCTTCCCTGCTTCACCCTTTCAAGCACTTCACCCTCTAAACTACCATCCTTACTCATCACACTATCTGAATACTTACACACACTCACATTCTCCATTTCCTCCCCATCCAGTCTCACTGTACATTCACTGACTTCACTTCTCTCGAAGACCATCATTTTATTCTTCCCTACATTCACCTTCTGATCCGTTTCATACACACTCTCCCAAACTCATCCACCAAGCCTTGCAGCTCCCTTTCGTCTTCACTTAACGACACAGTATCATCTGCAAACAACAGTACAGGGAGTTTCCAAACATTGCCCTCTCTCACTAGGGCCACTCCAACATCCACTGCCCTACCTTGTATCTCTTTTATAACCCCATCCATATACAGATTGAACAACCATGGAGACATGACACATTCTTGTTTCAATCCAACCTTCAAATAGAAAAATTCACTCAGTTCACTATCCGCACGCACTGCAGCCTTAGCACCTTCATACATACTCTTCACGGCCTTCAGCAACTTCCCATCTACTCCATATATTCTTAATACTTTCCACAGTCCTTGTCTATCCACCCTGTCATGCTTTCTCCAAGTCCATGAAGGCTGCATACAACTTTTCCATTAAAGGTCTAAGAATGAATATCTGATCTGCACAACCTCCTCCTTTCCTAAAACCTCCCTGTTCTTCTCCAACTAATTCTTCTCTTATTTCCCTAACTCTGTCAATAAGTATCCTACCATATACTTTTCCTATTACACTAAGAAGGCAAATGCCCCTGTGATTACCACACACTTCTTTTTCTCCTTTTCCCTTGTACAGGGGAATAATTATACCTGACTTCCAATCCTCCGGGACTCTACCTTCCTCCCAGGCCAATCTGCACATCTTCCACATCCATTCTATTACTATCTCTCCCCATTGTTTCAGCATTTCACCACACACTCCATCAATCCCTGGGGATTTTCCCATTTTAACTTTCTTCATTGCTTCCACAACTTCCGTCTTACTGATTTCCTCCTTTCTTCTCACATCCCTCCTTCTCCCAGCGATTCCCCAGCCATTTATACTTGCATTACTTTCATACTCTGTGTTCAAGAATTCATTAAAGTGTTCTCTTCATCTGCTCACCTTTTCTCCCTTCTTCACTAGTAATCTACCATTTTTATCTTTCACTCCCCTGCTAACTTCTTTGGTACCCTGTTTAACTCTCTTTACCTCTTTCCAGAACATTTGATACATTCCTTCCACTTCACACTCAAATTCCTTCTAAATTTCTCATCCATTGTCTTCTTACTCTCTCTTACTATATTTTCACCTCTCTCTTCCTTTCTACATATAACTCTCTTTTCCATCTCTCAACTTCATCCACGCCCCTGTTTCTCATTCACTCACTATATGCTTTCTTCTTTTGTGCCACAGCCTCTCTGACCTCTTCATTCCATCATGCTGTTCCCTGCATCCCCTTTCGTCTTCTCTTCACCCCACACGCCACGTCACATGCTGCACAGATTTCTTCTGTGATAATCTTGCACACACCTTCCACATCCCCCATATGCTCCAATCTATATTTACCCAATCGCTCCTCCAGTTCCCTCTTATATTCTGCCTTTTTTCCATCTTCTTGTAACTTTTCTCTCCTCCTTGTAAGAAGTACTTCCTCCTGTCCTTCCCTTCTTCTATTTCTCCATTTTGTTTGGATTTTGATTCTGACCATCACCAAAACGTGGTCCGAAAGTCCACTCCTCCAACCTCTATATACTCTTGCATCCATTGCACACCTTCTTATCGTTTCATCCACACACACACGATCAGTCATTGCCTTCCTTTCATTCTGTCCACCATCCACCCTTCTCATCACTCTCCACTTATACCTATGGATCATTTTGTGCCTGAAGAGGGTATTAGCTGAAGAGGGACCGAAAGTGTAAGTACTAAATCAATCTAGTGTGATGATGTATGTGTCAAGGTATTTGTGTGAAAATGGTCATGTGAAAATAAGTATGAAAGAATACTCTCACTCTTTAATATGGCCGTTGTTACTACTTATCCTTTTCTAATGTGTGTGTGTGTGTGTGTGTGTGTGTGTGTGTGTGTGTGTGTGTGTGTGTGTGTGTGTGTGTGTGTGTGTGTGTGTGTGTGTGTGTGTGTGTGTGTGTGTGTGTGTGTGTGTGTGTGTGTGTGTGTGTGTGTGTGTGTGTGTGTGTGTGTGTGTGTGTGTGTGTGTGTGTGTGTGTGTGTGTGTGTGTGTGTGTGTGTGTGTGTGTGTGTGTGTGTGTGTGTGTGTGTGTGTGTGTGTGTGTGTGTGTGTGTGTGTGTGTGTGTGTGTGTGTGTGTGTGTGTGTGTGTGTGTGTGTGTGTGTGTGTGTGTGTGTGTGTGTGTGTGTGTGTGTGTGTGTGTGTGTGTGTGTGTGTGTGTGTGTGTGTGTGTGTGTGTGTGTGTGTGTGTGTGTGTGTGTGTGTGTGTGTGTGTGTGTGTGTGTGTGTGTGTGTGTGTGTGTGTGTGTGTGTGTGTGTGTGTGTGTGTGTGTGTGTGTGTGTGTGTGTGTGTGTGTGTGTGTGTGTGTGTGTGTGTGTGTGTGTGTGTGTGTGTGTGTGTGTGTGTGTGTGTGTGTGTGTGTGTGTGTGTGTGTGTGTGTGTGTGTGTGTGTGTGTGTGTGTGTGTGTGTGTGTGTGTGTGTGTGTGTGTGTGTGTGTGTGTGTGTGTGTGTGTGTGTGTGTGTGTGTGTGTGTGTGTGTGTGTGTGTGTGTGTGTGTGTAAGCTCAGTGAGTGAATATTCGTCTATATGTTAACATTACTACTTCCTTATGTTACATTCTTCTTCTTCTTGTTTTTCTTCTTCTTCTTCTTTTTCTTCTTCTTATCATTATTATTGTTATTATTATTATTATCATTATTATTATTATTATTACTATTATTATTATTATTTTTTTATTATTATTATTGTTATTATTATTACTATTACTGTTGTTGTTGTTTTTATTGTTGTTGTTGTTGTTGCTTTTGTTATTACTTGGCTGTGAATATATACACATGCATATTAGCAAATGGAGAGATTTGCCACTGATTGCCCCAAAATTCATATCCACAAATTTTTCACTGAATGTTTTTGTTTAATATTTGTAGATAAATAAGATCATCACTCGGCTATATAGTAGCGATTAAAATCATCTGTACATTTATTTATCATCCAGTCCTTTATTTACTCATCAGGAGTATAAAACCAAGGATTAAGCTACGCAGTTCAGACATTTAAGATGTGAATGATCAGTTCCAAACCGCTGGTGGTATTATCTGAACAATAAACCCCAACCGTCCCCCAGATATAAACCAGTTAGGCTACATATGTTTCGATCGCCTTAACCCACTAGGCAGTCATGTATCCATTTGGTCACATAGCTTCCAAGCATGGCTGGAAATGGCTTCCTGTCCTGTGCCATGAGAAACCCTTTGGCCTTTCACTTGGTCTGGTTACTGAAAGCTGCACTTCATAAAGTGAGTGGATGTTGAGCTCCCCCATCAGTGTTTTATAAAGTCATAATATAAAACAAGCACAACAAAACTTTGCAGCCCCACTCCACAGGAAGACACCCTGGTGACCACTCCGACGGTGTCCCACCCTGCTTGCTTGGGTGAAATCTACCATCTTGCCAAATTTCGTGTTCCTAGGTAAAATATTGACCGTGTATACAGGCATTTACTGGGATCATTTGGGCTGTCTTCTTGTGTCCCACCCTGCTTATAACCTGGTCTTGGCTGAGGTGTATCACTGAAAATTTTATGTTCCTAGGGAAAAAAAATAAAGAACCTGACTGAGTATACCATTTTTGCTTGTGACACCTGGGGGCTGCGCTCCATTAGGGGTCATACTCTGCCTAAAACCTGATCCTAGAATTCTACACCCTCTGTAAATTTTTGTGCTCCTAGTTAAAAAGCAACTCGCTTTCCCCCGAGAAACACTCACCTTGTTTAAAACCTGATCCCAATAGAGTTCTAACGCTATGAAAATTTCTTTTTCATAAGTAAAAACTGGCCATCCATACCGGCATCGACTGGGACCTCCGGTGACCCTTCTCCTCTGTGGGAGACAGACCTCGGCAGTCCCACCATACCTAAAACTTGCTCCTAGTGGAGGTCTATGACTATGCAAAACTTCATTTTCCATGAAAAAAGAAAATAGCTGTGTATACAATAGCTGACTGGGATCCTCGGGGGTTCCCCCCTCGTGGGGGTTTGCTTCCAAGAATCTTACCCTGCCTACAATTGCTTTATTTAAAGGTCTACCACAATGCATTTTTTTTTTTTTTTTCAGAGGCGTTCTCAGGCACACAGTTGCCAGAAAGATAATGTTGTGTTAGAACCACTTTCTTCTCTGCCTTCAATCATTCAGGAGAAACGCCGAACATTGCCTGTTCTACGGAGCTGGAAAAAAGAATCATAGGTTGCGTTAATATGGAACAAAATTATACAGAAGTCATTTATAGCAAAGACAGACTTGTCTGTGCTGGACAAAACTAAATATACCGAGTTGGTGCTCAGCCAGGCGTTATGGCACTGCATACAACGGATGTATGATCTCCACCTTTTCACTCCTTGGTACCTAACAAGGAAGTTAATGTAAAACTTCTGTAGCCTTTCCCAAACAAACCTGTGTGATTTATATATTGGATTCAACTAATATGAAATACATGAACGACTTATATTCTTGGTAGTTTATGAAAGCGGTTTTTATATTCTTTGATAAATTACATTGTCAGTGTTCTGCATTTTCTGTTTAAGAATTCATCTCACTGCATAGTATACTGAGAAAATGTATTCAGTTGCACATATACACATGTATGCATACATATTTAGCCCTTTTTAAGAAAATAATTATTCGTAGACTAAATCATCATCATCATACTCATCATCATCATCATTATCATCGTCGTCGTCATCGTCGTCGTCGTCGCCGCCGCCGTTGTCATTATCGTCGTCATCGTCGTTGTCAGCTCTTAGTATGAAATATTATTATCTGTTTATATAAAAGAGCCTCGTTGTTTGTCCTGCAGTCACGCCCAAACCAAGGGCCAGAGACCCCCAGATCCATATATATTCTGAATCAAGGTGATCTAAGGATGATTTTATTGGGGTCAAAAATCAGATCTGGGTCATTTGAGGTCGCCAGTAGAGTGTTTGCCTTTTTGTCCTGGGCAACGCCGCTTGCCCTTGCAGCCCAATTTTTGGTATGGAGAGTCACATGACCTCCAGTTCGGACATAGACAATGTGAGACAGACCTCCGAGGTCATTTGAGGTCACTGGTCGGGTCATTTGAGGTCACTGGTAATACACGCTCGAACGACTGGACCCAGCAGCCGAATTTTTGACATGAAAACTCACATGATCTCCAGTTCGGACATAAGCTATGTGGGGTTGACTCCCGAGGTCATTTGAGGTCACCGGTCGGAAGTCATTCGAGGTCACCAGTAACAGTAAACAAGTGTGCACAAGTACTGTGCGTTAGTCTGCGAAAGCTGAAATAGAAAGTTCCTGGACCTCTTATAATCCCTTTCCAAAAACTTATGAGGTACATAGTCGTTCTGGAGGAGCAAGAATGAACTAGAACAAATAGGATTAGAGTGTTCGTCTTTTTGGCTATGGCAACACCGGGTACCCCTGCTAGTTCTTAAAATTATTAATCCTGCGAAGCAGGATGCTATCATTTTCAGCAACACACTCTATGCCGTTGCGTTAGAATCAGGTGCAGGAAAGGTTTTCTGCTATATACAATTTTGCAACCATGATTTTTAGGGGAACCAGCCACCACACCAATCAAAAATTCTCAGAAACAGTGAAAGGGGAGCAGATACAGCTTTGACATCTTAGTACATGTTGTCGGAGGGACTTTCATCCGTAATGTGATATTTGGGAAGCGTGACCCCCCAGCTCCCCGACGATCCCTGGGAGGTCAGCCTCCCTCCCCATAAATAGCTGTCAGAGGTAGGGGAAACTGAGCACATGGATTTCAAAGATATATCTCGGGTCAGTTCTTTTGATTCCTTGAAAATGTCTTCCACGATATAAAGTTGGCCATCATTATTTTTTTTGGATGGGTAAGCACCCTCTCCAAATAAAAAATTCTCAAAAGTAGTGAAAGGAGGGCAGATATGGCCTCGATACACAAGTACAAGTAGTACAATGGACTCTCATCTGTTATGCGATACTTAGGGAGCTTGATCCACCCCAATGGTTCTTGTGGGGCGGGGATCAGCCACCTCTCAGTAATAGCAAGGCCTGAAGCGAAACTATTGATGCATCAGCTGATGCAACAGCTGGCATGTCAAAAAACTCAAAATTTTAAGCTAAGCACCTTTGCGATTCATAAGGAAGTCGCTAACATGCCTCCTTACAGCCAAATTTTAAAATCGTCTAATAGTCAACTGATGCGTCAGCTAACATAACAACTGACATGTTAAATCAACTCAAAATCTCAAGTTGGGCAACGTTGCACTTCATAAGCAAATCGCTCAGAGCTCTCCAAGAGCAGATATTCGAACATTCCTTGACGCAGGGAAAAAAAAAAAAATCTCCAGGCGTACCTCTTATAGACTTGTCGGCTTCTCCGCAGGTAAAAACTCTCAGAAATAGAAGAAAGATTTGAATAAACTTATCAGGTGAGTTCATCTGGTTGCTCCAAAGATCATCCACTATATACAGTTTTCCAGCCATGATATTTACGTGGACCAGCCCCCCACCCCCACCCTACAGTATTTAACATTCTCAAAGAAAACAAAAGGAATCCAGATGTGACTCTGATATCTTAGCAGATGTGCAATGGACTCCTATGCGATATTTAGAGAGCGTGCCCCGCCCTCTCCCCGATGATTCATGGGGGTCAGTCCCCCTCCTAAGAATAACAGTGATCATAAATAAGAGATTGTGAACACATGGATTTCAGAGAAATTAGCATACATACATCAGGACTGAACTTGCAATGTCCATGTTTTCTCTGAATGCACAGGAAGAAAATGCACATCTACTTTAGCATCATCATCATCATTATCATCATAACTGTCATCATCACTAGAATCATTATTATAAATGTCGTCATCATTATCTCTAGAATCATCATCATCGTAAATGTCGTCATCATTATCACTAGAATCATCAGCATCATTACCATCAGTAGCAGCAGCAGCTGCCTAACGCTATTCCCATTATTATAAATGAGGTTTGTGGTAGGTGGATGCGCTCACCATCCACTCACTCGATGTAGTGCTGCTTTGGGTGTCTGCCCTTTCCTCCCTTCCTTGCTTTCTCTTCTGTTTTTCTTTCCTTCATTCTTTCCTCTTCCTTCAGCCTATGGGTGGTTTTACACTCCCTCTTCTGTCATTCTTTCCTCTTCCTTCTGCCTACGGGTGACTCTACACTGAGTGACAAGTCAAATGGTTTCCTGTACACCAGGAAACCATGTACTACGCTGGGTGATAACCATATGACCAGATTATGGCGCCTGGTGGTTTAGTGAGTAATTAAGGTGCTCCAGTCGGATTGAGCCTGTGTAGGTTTATATCCAAGGGGTGGTTGGGGTTTATTGCTCACGTAATGCCACTCAGGACTGAGTGAGTCTGGTCACTCTCATCTTAAATATCAGGGACCAACTTGCCTAGTCTCGGGCTCCTACTCTCCTTATGGGGCAACATAGGATTGGATGATGGATGGATGGATGGATATAAATGAGGTGGGTAGTTCCCGGAAGCAGGGAAGACGAATACACAAAACTGACACTATCATCAAATGGACAGCGGTAACAGGCCTCACATCCATTTGTTCATTCCCAGTTCCAGAGAATATGCATCCCCCAGCAATATAATAATGCAAAAATAAACATTCACTGACATTCTCTCTCTCTCTCTCTGTCTCACTGTCTGTCGGTCTCTGTCTCTGTCTCTGTCTGTCTGTCTGTCTCTGTCTCTGTCTCTCTCTCTCTCTCTCTCTCTCTCTCTCTCTCTCTCTCTCTCTCTCTCTCTCTCTCTCTCTCTCTCTCTCTCTCTCTCTCTCTCTCTCTCTCTCTCTCTCTCTCATGCTTTTAGCCTCACTAGGGATAAAAGAATTGGTATTTTTAAGCCTCCATGGAAATTGCCCATCGGAAACCAATAGTAATGATCTCTTTGTATAACGCCTGGGCTCGTGGTGTTACGCCCGTGGAACATTATTTTGCCTGGGCAGGAGGTAATAGCACGATTGAGGGTGGAAGAGTAGACACGAGTCCTCCACCAGGTTGTACCGACAGGTGTTTACAAGACAGTGGCACGCACGACAGCCAAAAAGAGACAAATGCACACACAACAAATGCACACACAACAAATGCACACACAACAGATACTCATACAGATACTCGCACAACAAAGGCCCACACAACAAATGCCTACACAACAAATGCCCACACAACAAATGCACACACAACAAATGCACACACAACAAATGCACACACAACAAATGCACACACAACAAATGCACATGCAACAAATGCACACACAACAAATGCACTCACAACAAATGATCATACAACAAATGCATACACAACAAAAGCACACACAACAAATGCACACACAACAAATGGTCATACAACAAATGCACACACAACAAATGCACATACAACATATGAACACACAACAAATGCACACACGACAAATGCTCACACAACAAAGGCTCACAAAACAAATGCACACACGACAAATGCTCACACAACAAAGGCTCACAAAACAAAGGCTCACAAAACAAAGGCTCACACAACAAAGGCTCACACAACAAATACTCACACGACACATGCTCACGCAACTAATCCTCACACAACTGATGCTCACACAACTGATGCTCACACAACAATGTCCATATAACAAATGTTCTGACGATAATTAATGAGAGAGAGAGAGAGAGAGAGAGAGAGAGAGAGAGAGAGAGAGAGAGAGAGAGAGAGAGAGAGAGAGATGCTCACACGACAAACGCTCAGAAGACAAATTCTTACTATACAACTACTTACAAATGCTTACGAGTCTAATGCGCACAAAATAAACTGCTCAAACGACAAATACGCGCAAGACAAATGCAGTACTTATAAGAAAAATGCTCACAGTACAAGTGCACTGAAGACAAATAATTACAAAGCAAACGCTTGCAGGACAAATGACCGCGAGGACTGATAATCACCAAATATAATATCAGAAGACAAATGCTCGGAAAGCAAATGCTCACAGGACAATTGAAAATGAAACAAATGATCACAACTCGCACCTAGTGGTTGGGTAGATGTTCATTATGTTATACAAGACAGTTCGGTACTAAATTTTTGGCCACGCCAACAAAACATACTTGGCAAGGGTCGAAGGATGCTAAGGTAAGGACTGAAAGATGCCAAGATGAGGACCGAAGGATGCCAAGGTTAGGATCAAAGGATACGAGGGTCAAGGGTGAAGGAAATGAGTTTCATAGTTAGGCTAGGTGTCGTTATGTATGGTTTGCGTAAAATATCCCACTGGAAGATAAAAACGTTAGGACTGAAGAGTTACTTGCCATAGATCCGAAGGAAAGGATGTCAAGGTTGGGGCCGAGGGATGCCAAGACTAGTGTCAAGTAGGGTCAAAGCATGTCGAGATATAGAGTCAAGCATTCCAAGATTTGGGTCAAAGATTTTTGAAGTTAGGGTCAAAGAATGCCATGATTCGGGTCAAAGCATGTAAAAAATAGGATCAAACTATGCCAAAACTAGGGTCGAAGAATTCCAAAATTAATGCCAAAGACTGCCAAGTTTAAGATCAACGATAACCAAGATTAAGGTCAAGGAATGCCAAGATTATGAAAAAAGAAATCCGACGTTATGAACGAAGGAAGCCAAGGATATTCAAAGAATACCAAGATTAAAGTCGAATGATGCCACAAAGGTTTGAGCCATAGGACAGACAGACAGACAATAAGACAGGTAGATAATTTAGTGAAGAAGGATGCAATGGTGTGGGCCAAAAAACGTCAAGCCTTATTAAAAAAAAATGCTAAGCTGTGAGTATTGCCCCTGTTTTTTATTTTATTTCTTTTATATATATATATATATATATATATATATATATATATATATATATATATATATATATATATATATATATGTATATATATATATATATATATATATATATATATATATATATATATATATATATATATATATATATTTTTTTAAATAACAGAACGGAGGAAGGAAAAACAAATGGAGAAAAAAAAATAATCCATACACCAGATTACTGGTGTCCTCTGTTCACAAAATATCTGTAAGAATTAGACTTGAACAGTTGTAGGTTGAAATTTGGAGGAAAACAACTCTGGGGAAGCGAGTTCCAGAGAGATGCAGTTCGGGGAATGAAAGAATTCTGATAGGCAGAAGTTCTGCAATGTGGTTGAGTGACATTCCAGTCATGAGCGTTACCAGATGCCCGTGTAGCACGAGGGAAGGCATGGAGAGGTGGCACCATGGACGCAACTTCGTCTGAGCATTTGCCAAAAAAATATCTGTAAAATAATGCAAGGGAGGCAACATTCCTTCTTACTTGCAGGGGAGGTAGTTTATATGTAATGGCAGGGTTGTTAATGATTCTAACAGCTTTATTCTGAATTTTGTCTAGTTGTCTTAATGCAACCTCTCCACAACCATTCCACAAGGGTGAGCAATATTCAAGCTGAGAGCGCACATGACTCTTATAAATTATAGCTAACTGCTCATCGGCGAAGAAGTTACGGACTCTGTACAATAATCCAAGTTTCCTTGAGGCGGTTTTAGCAAGTGATCTGACATGAGAGGTCCAGCTGAGGGCACTGTTAAGTGAGACACCAAGAATTTCAATACTTTTGGAGATGGGAATATTAGTAGCACTGAAGGTAATGTACGAATCTGGCAATATCTGTCTATTAGTAAACTGTATATATTTAGTTTTACTAGCATTAAAAGAGACAAGGTTGTTTTGTCCCCATTCACTGATTGTAGATAGATCTTGATTTATGGAGATGGCTGTATTGAGTTGAGAGGTAGAGATATTAGACTTTGTAAATGGATGTCTGAGTGTGAATGAACTATGTAGTGTTGAGTCATCTGCATATGAGTGAATGGGATTGTGAGTGACAGATAAGAGATCATTAATATGAACCAAAAATAGGGTTGGCGCCAGAACTGATCCCTGTGGCACGCCGGCGTTAATTGAGTGGAAATTCGAATATACATCATCTACTTTTACTCTTATTTTCCTGTCACTAAGATAAGAAGAAATCAAAGGAACAAAAGACGTTAGTCCATAGCAAGGGAGTTTGGACAGCAGGGAACGGTGCCATACTCTGTCGAAAGCTTTAGAGACATCAAGAGCTACTGCATGAGTTTCTCCAAAAAGATCAATTGATTGATGGATGGTATGAGTTAAGAGATTGAGTATGTCAATGGTGGATCTTTCGTGGCGAAAACCGTATTGTCTATCATTAATTAAGTTGTTGGATTCAAGATGTTTAACAATATGCTTATTAATTAAAGTTTCAAATACCTTACCAAGAGAAGATGTGATAGCTATTGGTCTGTAATTGGAGGGGTCAGACGAACTTCCTTTCTTCGGAACTGGGTGGATATTGGCTTCTTTCCATGAATTTGGGAATAAAGAAGTACGTATGCATAGTCTGAATAATTTAGCTAGGACAGAGGCAAGTTCAGGGGAACACTTTTTCAAAACAATTGGCGGAATTCCATCTGGACCTGGAGCTTTGTTGGTAGGTAAATTGTCTAGGATGGATTTTACAAATCTTGTCTGTATTTTAAGTGGGGCAATTTCGGGAGAATCAAGTTCCAGTACTGAGACATTCTGGCTGGTATCATCTATGGTAGAGTTTCTTGCAAAGGTACTAGCAAAGATATCTGCTTTCCCACGTGGGTCATTTGTAATATTGCCATCTGAAGATTTTAGTGGGGGAATGGAAGATGACTTGTTAAAGTTATTATTGAAAGAATTAAGAGTTGACCAGAATATTCTGTTGTCATTAGGGTTGTTAAGTAGTTTTGATGCTTGCTTTTGAAGAAAGTTTGATTTAGATAGATTTAATACAGCTTTTGCATATATATATATATATATATATATATATATATATATATATATATATATATATATATATATATATATATATATATATATATATATATATATATATATATATATTGTATTTGTCTTGGGAGCATTTGTCATAGAACCTTCATTGATACTATTTGCTCTAAAGCAAGGAGAACATATTACAGGTAGAGCCAGTGTAAGAGTTGATTATTTCTCAGGATTGTTCTAAATAGATTATTGAGAATAGTAAGAGTATAGCTAAATATGGAAAATATTAGAGACCAGGATCTTCTTCATTGTGTGTGTGTGTGTGTGTGTGTGTGTGTGTGTGTGTGTGTGTGTGTGTGTGTGTGTGTGTGTGTGTGTGTGTGTGTGTGTGTGTGTGTGTGTGTGTGTGTGTGTGTGTGTGCAGACAAGGAGGCTATAAGGTTGAGTGTAAAGTTAGACCAGAATACTCCCCAGAAATTTTGCTAACCAGGGAAATATGACAGCAATATTTCCTTGTATTGTTCTAAGTCAGGAGGGGACATTGCGAGGTGAAAATAATTATGTGATGCTGCAGAAGAAAGACACCTTTACATACGTCCCCAGGGACGAGGCAAGAACTCAAGAAGGAGCACGGACAATTGCAAAGCCCGGGAGAGAGCACGAACAAGACAGGGGCAACGAACTTGATACAGAAGCCTCTGAGTCGTACTCCAAGAACGATGGCTTCACCAACTCTGTCTCATTCTTCACTGGAGCAGAATACCCGGATGGGGTCAGAATGTGTGTTGATGGAAGCACGTGCTGTCTTTCCCCGAACAAACCGCTGTCCTACCTTGACATAGAGTCCTCTAGCCTGAGTTACGCAGTTGGAACTGGGTAAACTCCTCGGTGACCGAAGAAATATAAGACATTTGGGACAAAAACTCTACTCCATTATTAGTCCCACTGAGGCAGGCTCATTCAGTGGGTTCACTGAGAATCTTGAAACAAGATTTACGTTCTTGTTCCTGCCCATCACGTAACCCATTTAGCTTTCAGAGGCCGACAGTGACATTCATTTCTGACTCTTCCGTGATTCCAGACTCCTCGCTCGGCCTACCCTCATCCTGCTCACCACCAGTTAACCACCTGCCTCTCTTCGTCATCCGGGTACCCAAAATAAATACATGGATACCATCTCTAGCCACCTTCATCGCCACTAGAGCCTGATGGTGCTGTGGAGACCACCTCGTTAGACACCTAATACGCCGACACACACAAGCGCATGGCCCCCTGTGCTGTCCGCCATAATACTCTGTTGTGCTTCCAAACCTTCCGACTTTTACTGAAACATACACATACTAGGAACGACCAAAAGTTCTGTTCATCATCTCACCACTGTGTAACGAGTGATCACTGATTATCGCTGTCGCTTGTGGTATATCAGCCATTCATTTTAATTTCAGTATATTATTGAACATCACGATCCCACACACCGATGCACCACTGTAAGGGCAACAGTAAGGTTATGTGAACCATAAACCGTCGATTTCTTGCCACCATGGCCGGTTTTTATCGGAGCTAAGTTCTTATGAATGTTCATAAATTTGCAAGAAATTCCAAGACCCATTTAGGAAAACTCACAAGTGCTGTGACTTTTAACAACTCGGGGTCTCAGATACGAGTGACGGGTTGCTGTCACATTGACTTAGTTTTTCACAGGCACTAGATGAAGCAAGATGGCCAACCATCATCATCTTCGAATCCGTCATCCGTGCTATATTCACCCTCGCAGAGACATCATTGATGTATACGATAATGGTAAACGCAAGAAAGGTGTACATTGGATCGTGCTGACCTCGTTCATATGACAGCACGAGGATGAATGGCAACCACACTGAGTGGTGTCAAGCTGTAACTGCAGATATAAAAGTGGCACAACATCGAGATACTTAGTCACCGAGAAAGGCAACAGTGTGGTGCTGATGACAGCATTGCATACTATGGGATAAATGACTTGCCAAAAACTTTTTTCCTGTATGCGAGTTAGGGAGCGAATGAGTAATATGAGTTGCAACAACGCAAGTCTCACGACTGGTAAGTAATTTTAACTTTCTCCTATACTACCATCACCACCAATAAATGATATATATATATATATCATCCAATCCTACGTTGCCCCATGAGGGACGTAGGAGCCCGGGACCAGGCAAGTTTGCCCTGACATGTAAAATGAGAGTGACCAGCGTCACTCATCCCTGAGTGGCATTACGTGAGCAGTAAACCCCAGCCACCCCTTGGATATAGACTTTCACCGGCTCAATCCGATTGGAGCGCCTCAATTACCCACTAAACCACGAGGCGCCAAAACTTGGTTATATGGTCACCACCCAGTGTAGTAAATGGTTTCCTGGTGTACAGGAAACCATTAGGTCTGTCACTCAGTGTAGAGTCACCCACAGGCAGAAGGAAGAGGAAAGAATGAAGGAAAGAAAGAAGAGGGAGAGTAAAGTCACTCGTAGGCAGAAGGACGAGGAGAGAATGAAGGAAAGAAAGACAGAAGTGGATGGAAGGAATGAAGGATGGAGGAGAGGAAAGGGCAGACATCCGAGAGCAGCACTACATCGAGTGAGTGGATGGTGAGCGCCTCACCTACCTATATATATATATATATATATATATATATATATATATATATATATATATATAGATAGATAGATAGATAGATAGATAGATGGATAGATAGATAGATAGATAGATAGATAGATAGATACAGTAGATAGATAGATAGATAGATCTATGTATGTGTATGTGTTTGTGCAAGCACGCACGCCCATTCCTACTGGTACAGTACAGTACATCGAAAATCGTCCTTCACTTAATCTCCTTAATTTCATCTTTTATGAAATGTCCGCCTATCCCTGTAAATACTGCACATATTGTATATGTATTAATAAATCTATGCTACTCCAGTGTCACTGAACCCCAACGAACAAAATAAATTATAATATTAGCGCATAATATTACTCAGTGTTGTTCATTTGAAGGAGAAAGAGGAAGTCTTCGTTTCATTTCTGGGGTCACGTGAGAGTGCTGTCCGTCTTGTTTTCTTTTGAACTGTCACAGATTGTGTGGAATAACGTGTGATTGATTGGGGCACATGCCTGACTGTTATTACTCCTGAGTATTCTTTAGCTGCGATGGAATTAATCACTTCATGGTGAGAGGCCCTGCTTAGGATAAAAACAATCGTAAAGTGTGGGTAAGAATAAAATACAAATCGTAACTGTATTGAAGAATTAAATGGATGTCGTTTCTAATCTCTACACGCAGACCTTTCTTCAGCTTCATTGACCTGTGGGAGGGTAGGAAAAATAAAACAAAGCTAAATTGGATAACTGTATGGAAAGATTTAATATACGTATATGTTACGGGGAATTTGTGTAACCAGAGATTTCATGAAATTACTAGGGAATTCGTGAAATGAGTTTAAATTAGGATAGGTAAATTGAAGTTAAGTTAATTTAGGCTGCGGTTAGGCTAGCTTGGGATAATCTAGGTTAAGTTTAGGTTAGGTTAGACAATGTTAGTGAGGTTAGGTTAGGTTAGGTTAATTTATATGAACGCTTACAACTTAGCATTCATATTAACTAATCTAACCTAACCGAACCGAAACCAACTAACCTAGCCTAACCTAACCTAAACTTAACCTAAATTATCCCTGCCTAACTTAACCACAGCTTAAATAAACATAACCTTAATTTACCCATTTTAATTTAAACCAAATTCACGAATTCCCTAGGGATTTAATGAAATGACTGGTTACACAAATTCCGTATAACACACACACACACACACACACACACACACACACACACACACACACACACACACACACACACACACACACACACACACACACACACACACACGCACGCACGCACGCACGCAAGCACGCACGCACGCACGCACGCACGCACGCACGCACTCACGCACGCACACGCATGCGCGCGCGCATACGTATATATCTATATCTGTCTATCTATCAGTCTGTCTATGTATGTATGTATGTATGTATCTATCTATCTATCCATATATATATAGTATGTAGAGATAGATAGATAGATAAATAGGTAGTTATAGATATAGATATAGATATATATATATATTAAGCTCTCACTATCGGAGGTGTTCCTAGGAAGAATCAGATCTGAACTTGGCAGGATGAGTGAACTAAAAAGAACTAGTTAATAGCAAGAACTCTCGCCCTAAGAATACCAGGATATACCTTTACCTGAGCAAATTTGACTATTTTATTTGAATGAAATACGTAATTGCCTTTGTACCAACAAAGGAGTTAATCGAGAAAGTCTGTCGCCTAGTTTATCGTTAGAATATTCTTTCAGGTTAAGAGAATCATCGTGCATCCTTAAGAAAAAAAAAAAAAACACTGATGGTAAGAGTGTGTTCATACCGTTTCCACTGCAGACATTCCTTTCAAGTTCAGACTTAATCAGCATGGGAAGGGTTCATTCTCGCTGTCTTCCTTCCATAGTGGAGGGGTGTCATCTTTCATTGGATGTCATATGAACCTGTACCAAATACAGAAAAAAAATACCCCCATCTCCCTCCACCCATATTACGTTGCCATTTACGCATTCTTACAGCCTCCACAACTCTCTAACACCAACGCCGCACTAACACCACCGTCACGCCCCTCTAACACCATCGTCACATCCTTCTAACAGTCATCACATCCCTCTAGCACCACCGTCACACACTTCTAACACCACCGACACATCCCTCTAGCACCACCGTCATACCCTTCAACATCACCATTATACCCCTCAAACACGACCTCCACAGCCCTCTAACAGTGACATTCCTCTAGCACCATTGTCACACCCCTTTAGCACCACACTTCTATAGCACCATCGTCACACCACTCAAACACCACCGCTGCACCCCTCTAACATCACCGCAACACCCCACTAGCACCACCGCCACATCTCTCCAGCACCAGCGTCACTCCTCTCAAACACCACCACCACACCCTTCCAGCACGACAGTCACGCCCTTCTAGCACCAATAACACCTTTCTAACCCTGCCGTCACACCCCTCTAGCATCACAACTATACTCCTTAAACACAACCCTCACACCCCTCATTCACCACCGTCACACCCTTCTAACAGCACAGTCAACCCCCGCCTCACACCACCGTCACACCCTTCTAACACCACCGTCACATCTCTCTAGCACCACCGTCACACTTCTCTAACACCGCTGCCACACGCCTCTTTAACACCGCCACGCCTCTCTAGCACCACCCCCACACCCCTCTAGCACCACCGTCACACACCCCTAGCACCACCCCCACACCCCTCTAGCACCACCCCCACTCCCCTCTAGCACTACCATCACACCCTTCTAGCACCACCCCCACACCCCTCTAGCACCACACCCACACCTCTCTATCACCACTCCCACACCCCTCTAGCACCACCTCCACACCCCTCTAGCACCACATTCACACCTCTCTATCACCACTCCCACACCCCTCTAGCATCACTCCTACACACATCTAGCACCTCCCACACCCCTCTATCGCCACCGCCACACATCTCTAACACCACCTCCACAACCCTCTAGCACCACCCCCACACCCCACTAGCACCACCGCCACACCCATCTAGCACCACCCCCACACCCCTCTAGCACCACCTCCCCAAACCCCTCAAGCACTACCTCCCCAAACCCCTCTAGTACCAACCCCACACAATTTAAGCACTGCATCCCCATACCCTTCTAGCACCATCCCACATCCCTCTAGCACCACTCCCACACCCCTCTAGCACCATCCCACATCCCTCTAGCACCACCCCACACCTTTCTAGCACTACCCCCACACTTCTCTACCACCACCGCCTCACCCCCCTAGCACCACCCTCACACCCATCAAGCACCACCGCCTCACCCTTCTAGCACCACCCTCACACCCCTTCAGCACCACCGCCTCACCCCTCTAGCACCAGCCCAACACCCCTCTAGCACCAGCCCCACACCCCTCTAGCACCACCCCACACTCCTCTGGCACCATCCCTACACCACTCTAGCACCACCTCACACCCCTCTAGCACCACCCTCACACCCCTCAAGCACCACCGCCTCACCCCTCTAGCACCACCCTCACATCCCACTAGCAGCACAGCCTCACCCCTCTAGCACCACCACCACACCCCTCTAGCACCACCGCCACAACCCCGTAGCACCACCACTACACCCCCTAGCACCACCCCCACACTCCTCTAGCACCACCGTCACATCCCTCTAGCACCACCCCCACACCCCTGTAACACCACCGCCTCACCCCTGTAGCACCACCGTCATATCCCTCTAGCACCACCGCCTCACCCCTCTAGCACCACCCCCACACCCCTCTAGCACCACCGTCACATCCCTCTAGCACCACCCTCCCATCCCGCTAGCACCAGCGTCACACCCTTCTAAAACTACAGTCACACCCCTCTAGCACTACCTCCCCACACCCTTGTAGCACCACCCCACACCCCTCTAGCACCACCCCCACACTCCTCTAGCACTATCCTCTCACCCCTCTGGCACCACCACCACACCTCTCTAGCACCACCACCACACCCCCCTAGCACCACCCTCACACCCCTCTAGCACCACCGCCTCACCCTTCTAGCACCACCCTTCTAAAACCACAGTCATGCTTCTCTAGTACCACCGGCACACCCCTCTAGCACCACCCTCTAGTACTACCTCCCCACACCACTTTAACACCATCGCCACACCCCTCTAGCACCACCGCCTCACCCCTTCAGCACCATCTCGCCACACCTCTCTAGCACCACCGTCTCACCTCTCTAGCACCACCGTCTCACCTCTCTAGCACCACCCTCACACCTCTCTAGCACCACTGCCGCACCCTTCTAGCACCACCCTCACACCCCTCTAGCACCACCCCCCTACACCCCTCTGGCACTATCCTCACATCCCTTTAGCACCAATGTCGCACCTCTCCAGCATCACCGTTACCCCCCCGCTACCAATGCCACACACTTTATAACCATTCGCGCCCAGCCACCAAACACCAATCCATTGCTCTGCCACCACACATCCCTCCACTATCTATCACTACCAAATCCTTTATCACCTACACTCCCCTTCCCCCACTGCATCACCAGTAACCTCTTTTATCACCACAGATCCCTCCACTATCACCATTACCACCAATCTCTCTTGTCTAGCACCACACATCCCTCCAGTATCATCACCCCTACCCCTTCTCCTGTTAACACCACTTTTAACACTACCCAAGCTCTCCTTTCTCATTACGACAAACCCCCACAGTCACCAGCCTCACCACTAATACGTCACCTCTCTCTCTCTCTCTCTCTCTCTGGTCGTCTACACTTTCATCATGTCGTCTATCACTCACAGACACTCCCCTACCACCAGCAGCCTTTCTGTCACCACCCTCACCACCTACCCCTCTTAATTATCACCAGTATTATCACCACAGACACGCATACATTGCTTACTATCACCACTAGTACCCAATCTCAATGTCATCACTACAACTGTCACCACTCCAATTCCTCTGTCACTTCCACCAACCCTTTTGTCACCACCCTTACCACCTACCGCTGCTGTCACCACACACACACACACACACACACACACACACACACACACACACACACACACACACACACACACACACACACACACACACACACACACACACACACACACACACACACACACACACACTCACACACACACACACACACACACACACACACACACACACACACACACACACACACACACACACACACACACACACACACACACACACACACACACACACACACACACACACACACACACACACACACACACACACACACACACACACACGCCACCCCTAACCAACCATCATCACCCTCACTTACACCTTTTAAAATCACTTCCATCACCATCACTAACCCTTCATCAGCAACATTACCCACATATTTATTTCCCTCTTCCCAACCCCACCCACATCATCAGCACACTTCATCATTACCACCAACTGTCATCACACTCACACACCATACGCAGATCAGCCTGTGTCACCATTCACGCACTTCACTATCATCAGTTCTACATAACGCACTCCCTCACTCCTCTATCACCACACTAACACTTCACGCACATCTTCGCTGTCACCATCCGCACACCTCACACTCACATCCTATATCAATACTGCCATCACCACCCCCTACATCAATACTGCCATCACCACCCCCACACTCGACTGTCTTTACCCCACATTCCTCCATCACGATCTCATAAACCTCACTCTCTCACTGCTCTGTCACCACTCCCATCCATCCACACTTCTATCACCACACTTCGTCTTTCTCCCCTTTTTCTATGCGAGCACTCCAGTCACCATTTACACGCCCCATCGTCACAATCACCACATATGTCTCTGTCAACACACTTCCACACAACTCTCTGTTCTCTGTTCCTGTATCACCTTCGCCCAACGCACACAAACTTCTCATATCCTTTGATCACATTTCTTTATGCTTATTCGTCTATCGCCTCCCTCATACACCTACACTTATACACCATACCCACATCAACATCCACACATCACACCACCCACAACCACACGCTACTGTATCACAACACCCACACACCTGGTATTTCTGTCCATGTGGCTCTCCAGTTCGCTTTTGTCTGCATTTTCAGCGGTATTGGGGAAGCCAGACTGGATTCACTCACCAGTGGAAGTTTTAACATACCTGCCTCTTTTGTGTGTGTGTGTGTGTGTGTGTGTGTGTGTGTGTGTGTGTGTGTGTGTGTGTGTGTGTGTGTGTGTGTGTGTGTGTGTGTGTGTGTGTGTGTGTGTGTGTGTGTGTGTGTGTGTGTGTGTGTGTGTGTGTGTGTGTGTGTGTGTGTGTGTGTGTGTGTGTGTGTGTGTGTGTGTGTGTGTGTGTGTGTGTGTGTGTGTGTGTGTGTGTGTGTGTGTGTGTGTGTGTGTGTGTGTGTGTGTGTGTGTGTGTGTGTGTGTGTGTGTGTGTGTGTGTGTGTGTGTGTGTGTGTGTGTGTGTGTGTGTGTGTGTGTGTGTGTGTGTGTGTGTGTGTGTGTGTGTGTGTGTGTGTGTGTGTGTGTGTGTGTGTGTGTGTGTGTGTGTGTGTGTGTGTGTGTGTGTGTGTGTGTGTGTGTGTGTGTGTGTGTGTGTGTGTGTGTGTGTGTGTGTGTGTGTGTGTGTGTGTGTGTGTGTGTGTGTGTGTTTTGGTCACTGGGTTGAAGAAAATAAATGAGAGAGAGAGAGAGAGAGAGAGAGAGAGACAGACAGACAGACAGACAGACAGACAGAAGAGAGGATTGGAAGAGAATGGAGGGGAGTAGGTGGGGCATGGGGAGTGAGAGAAGAGAAGAGGGGAAGGAGGGGGAGCAGATAAGGAACGAAGAGGGAATGGAGATTTGAAGAGGGAAAAGAGGGAGAGTTAACTGGGTAGGGAGACAGGGGACAGATAGGGAGGATAGGAAAGGAGGATGGGGAGGGGAAGAAGGAGATGGGGAAGGGAGGGAAGAAATCCGATGGGGAGGTTACAGAGGGAGATGGGGAGCGAATTTAGGGAGAGGGAGAAGGGGTGCCTGGAAAGGGATAGGGAAGGTGGAGTTGATGAAAGGAGGGAGAGATTATGGGAAGGAGGGAGGGAAAGGAAACAAATGGGGAGAGGGAGCATATGGGGAGGGTAGAAGGAGGAGGAGCATATTGGGGGGCAATGAGTGAATGAGAAATTGACGATGACTGTGTGAAGGGCTGACAGTAACAAAATGAGTGAAGGGCTAACAGTAACTGAGTGAGTGAAGGGCTAACAGTAACTGAGTGAGTGAAGGGCTTACAGTAACTGAATGAGTGAAGGGCTTACAGTAACTGAATGAGTGAAGGGCTTACAGTAACTGAGTGAGTGAAGAGATAACAATTATTGCGTGAGTGAAGGGCTAATAGTAACTGAGTGAGTGAAGGGCTAACAGTTTCTGAGCGAAGGATTGATAATGAGTTAGTGAATGATGGGCTGATTGTCTGGTAATTAACTGGAGTGGTTGGACTGCCTAAGTTACTCACTCATTCACTCACACTACGTTAACGCCTGTACGATGAGAGCAACAGGACAATTTTGTTTGGTCTTCTGACTGGCTGCCTGATTACCTACCGGCCTACCTGCTACCTGTCTAATTCGCTGAGTTGTTGATTAATAACGGCATGATTTTCTGCATGACTGCCCGCCTGCTTGACCGATTCGCTGGCGAATTAACCGACCGATTGACTGACGGACTTATTAACTGGTAGATTAACTGGGTGACTGGCTGACAGACTAACAAAGTGACTGATTAAGTGGTCTGCCTGTCTGCTGCGTCTACATCAACCCTTTTACTACGATGAGAGTGAGAAAGCAGTCACGATCTAATGGAGTTCACCACATAGAGTTCTTTTAACCCCTTCAGTGGGACGCCTCCGTTTTAGAATTCATTCATATTACTGCCACACACTTTTTTTTTTTAAGGTGTCCGACTCTTGGCAAAGGCTTCACAGCAAAGGAAAGATTATGTATTATAAACAGCAACAATATTCACTTCATTACAACACCACTTTTTGTATTGCATTCTTGCGTCTAGCCTCACCATTTCACCAACCTTTCTGCTGTAGTTATCTGGGACTGAAGAACACTATTTTCAAAATATGATGTTCTGGTTTGGAGTTAATATATGGTGTATGTGGGATGTTAGTGTGTGGCTGTGTTGAGGGTCAGTCGAAGACTCTAGCCTCACCGTATCACCAACCTGCCATTAGTGGTTACCTGGGAATTAAGAATACCACTTTGCAACACGATGAGTCAGTCAGAGAGTGTAATTTCCGAGTGAAGCATTTACTCTGCCGGCTGAATTTTTGACTTTGCCCTGTATGTATTATTTTGACGACCTACGGACTGTTGCCTCCTAAATAATTATTTTTGTCTGATTCTTAACCTTTTCACTAAGTTTGGTTCAGATGGAATGAAAGTGGTTTTACCCTCCCACAAAGTCTAGTTAAAATTAGATACCAGGTAAAAACTTAGTTGACATTGTCATGTTACCTTGCCTTGAGACCTTGATCTTTGACCTCTCTTTGTGAGCTTGACCTCTAACTGTGCTCGTAATTACTTTCTTCTCTTGCCATACTGTTAGCCCTTCATCAAAGTTTTATATAAATCGGATAAACAGTGATTAAGTTGACCTTGACCTGTAATTTTGACCTTTGACTTATTCTCAAAAACAAAATATCTACTCACTGGCTTTCCTTCCACCCTTCTAAAAAGTGGAGTTAAAACCAGATCAAAACCGTTTATTTTGTTAACAAATAGACACACGGTTTGATTTTTGACCTTGCTCTGTGACTGTGACCTAATTTACTTCTTGCTTTACCTTCAGCCCTTCCCTCATGTTTGGTCAAAACTGGATAAAAACTGTTTATTTATTTTTTTTCTTCTTGGTCTCCGTTTTACCAAACTCTGTGACTTATTGTTCTCAAATACAATAAGTTTCCTCATGGGCTGTCCCAAAACTCTTCCACCAAGTTTAATTAATATCAAATGAAAACTGTTATTTTGCTTACACACACACACACACACACACACACACACACACACACACACACACGCACGCACGCACGCACGCACGCACGCACGCACGCACGCACGCACGCACGCACACACACACACACACACACACACACACGCACACACGCACACACGCACGCACGCACACACACACACACACACACACACACACACACACACACACACACACACACACACACACACACACACACACACACACGCGCGCAGGTACGCACGCGCGCGCGTGCCAATACGGCGAGTAAAGCATAATTCTCGCTTTCCCTTCGTGAGCGCTGTAATAATGATTATAATCCGTTTTGTTTTGTAATTTTCCAGAGTTAATACAATTATTACTGATGCCAAAAAGAAAGATGAATAACAGAATGTTGCATGTGTGCATAATGTCTTCTCGCTATCAGTATTTATCCATAATCGTTAGGAATATTAGAGATAACCATTAAGTCATAACTTTAACACTTTCTCCATAATTAGTATTATTGTTACAAGTAAAAGAAAAAAAGCATCAGATGTTCAGCAAGACATTTTCTCAACAACTTTCAACTGTTCATCATAAACATGCAGTCAATATGGGCTCCAGCATGAGGACAAATGTGTAACACGGAAATACTGGAGTGACGATGACTTGAGTAAAGCACTGCATGGGTAATGAACATAAAATAGAGAACTATTAATTTAGGCAAGAAGAAGAGTAGGAGGAAACAGAAGAGTGGACAACTTTATTTCATCATCATCCCCTCTTCTTTTCCACTCAGATGGCTCTGTAGCTGTTTTTTCTACTGAAAAAGCAGAACTCTTTGCTCAGACTTCTTCCTCCAGGTCCATCTTGGACACTTCCGGTGCTGCTTCTCCATCACTTCCCCCCTCTGACTTCCTCATGACTGACATTAAGATGTCTTCCATTGATGTACTTTTTGGCATCACTGGCCTCAATACTTATAAAGCATAAGGGCCTGATAGGGTCCCTACTGTTGTCTTCAAGAACTGTGTATCTGTACCTAAATCTTAGGTAACCTCTTTCACCTTTGTCTGTTGACTTGCAGCTTTCCTTTTTGCTGCAAGTTTGCTCTCAATCAGCCTGTGCCAAAGAAGGATGATCATTCCCGGACCTCTAACTATGCTCAGTTGCTTTACCACCCTGTATATCTGAAGTTTTAAAATCTCTTCATTAAAAAAAAATAATAAGCACCTTTCCTATCATAATCTTTCCGATTGCCAGTATGGGCTCTGCCAGGGATGCTCCACTGGTGATCTTCTCACATTCCTGGTCATGCTCTTTTCGGGACTTCGGCGAAAGCTTTGCCATTGGAACTGGCATCTCAAAGGCTTTCAATCGAGTCCACACTGCCCTTTTACGGTTTCTATCCTTCTAGCTGTGCATTCATCTCTAACTTTCTTTCTGGTCGTTCTACGAGTATAACTTCTGTCGTAGATGGCCTCCGTTCTTCTCCTAGAGATATTAATGGTGGTGCTCCTAAGGGCTCTATCCTGTCATCAACTCTCTTCCCTCAATTCATCAATGACCTTCTGAGCTGTACAGCTAACCCTATCCACTCATACGCTTTAACTCCACTCTTCTCCTTTCCATCCGCTTAACGCAGCGTCCATCTCAACAGTTACTTCAACAAACAAGGGATGAGGCATCGGCACACCTAATGTCTAACAAGGTTCATATATCTGATTGTGGTAAAAGTAATTTTGTTATTTCTAGTGCATCAGAATATCAGTTCTTACATTTTTCGACCCGTCAAAACCTTCCGCAGGAGTATCCTCTAATTTTTAATAGTATCCAACTCAATCCTGCATCACCACTGAACATACTTAAGGCTTCATTCTCTCGGGATTTATCTTGGATAGATCGTATCTCCTCTCTTGTAAAATCTGCTTCCAAGAGATTAGATGTGCTAAGCCTAATCTGTGCCTTCTCTACCCCTGCACAGTTGTTGACACTATACAGGAGCATTATTCGCCCCTGTGTAGAGTACAACCCTTATGTGTGTGTGGGGGGGGGGGGAGTTCCTCACATACAGCTCGTCTCAACAAAGTGGAGTCAAAGGCTTTTCGTCTCATTAACTCTCCTACTCTTACTGGCTCCCTTCAACCTTTGTCTCTTCGCCACACTGTTGCATTTTTATCGCTTTCCTATCGCTACTTCAGTGATCATTGTTCCTCTGAACTGTCTGCTTGCATCGCTCCACCACACTACTGGCACGTAGCACCCGTCTAGCAGCAAACTCTCATACCTTTTCTGTCCAGCTCTCTAATGCAAGAGTTGACCGTTATTCCCAGTTGTTCATGAAGACAACAGGTTAACTCTGGAACAATCTTCCTCTGTCTGTATTTCGTACTGCCTGTGAACTCCGTGCTTTTTAAACGCAGTGAGTTCAGGAATCTTAAAGCGAACGGATCTAGAATTTGGCTCTGTTATTTTGTTTTTATTTTTTCTTGGACGGAACAGTGTTGCTAACTTCTGGCCTTTGGTTCCCTCTTCCTTGCATAAGAAACTGATAGATAGATAGATAGATAGACAGACAGAAATATATATTTAGAGATTTATGAACTGGATAGTAGTTGGATTCGTGGAGGTGAGGAGTTAGGTATTAGCTCAGTCTTTTTGGCTTAAATTCTTCCCTAAGAATTTAAAAAAATGGTTTAGGCATGAGTCAAACGCTTGCAGTGCTACGCTACTGTGCGATGGTACAATCCTAAATATTTATTGCCTCTCTTAATAATTAATATGGCATATATGGCAAAGTGACTCCCGTGTGATCTTCCAATCTTATAACCAAATACCCAACCCCCTCAACCTCTGAATCCCCACCAACCACTCATCAGGCCCGGTCATCCCCCTGCACCCCTCTCCTCTTTACCTGTGACTAGTTGCAATCTCTGTATGGAATATCCTACGATGCAAACCAGGTAGAGAGAGGACTAGCAACGCTAATGCTAAACTCGGAACCTTGGCCGACTGTACACACACACACACACACACACACACACACACACACACACACACACACACACACACACACACACACACACACACACACACACACACACACACACACACACACACACACACACACACACACACACACACACACACACACACACACACACACACACACACACACACACACACACACACACACACACACACACACACACACACACACACACACACACACACACACACACACACACACACACACACACACACACACACACACACACACACACACACACACACACACACACACACACACACACACACACACACACACACACACACACACACACACACACACACACACACACACACACACACACACACACACACACACACACACACACACACACACACACACACACACACACACACACACACACACACACACACACACACACACACACACACACACACACACACACACACACACACACACACACACACACACACACACACACACACACACACACACACACACACACACACACACACACACACACACACACACACACACACACACGTACGCACCCGCGCCTACCTATGCCCACGTACAGTGCTTTGGTATATCCTGTCGCAATTTATTTGCCACCCTTTAGATAAGCTTATTTATGGTACTAACTGTCTGGTGTTTAAGGTTTTATTTGCACGTTATTGGACGCGAGTGATCTTTGCTGTTGCACCACCAGGCCTGTTTTCGTCACTGAAGCTACGATTTGAGCTGAGATATGAAAGCAACTAATCTGTGTCTTGAAATACACAGAAACCAGGTTACAAACAACAGAAATTTGATTTTCAGTTTGAAAGACTGATTTTACGGAAAACTGTGCTGTATCAATATTATGAATGTGAAATCAGTGCCAGATAAATGAGTGCTGGAAACAGCAGTTTCCAGTATTACAGTAAATGACGTAAAGAAAGCTTTGAAAAAAAAATAAATAAATAAACAGCAGTACAGCAGGAGGTAATGACGTTCTCATCAGCTGTCTTATCAGAGATGTAGGTAACTTTGCATTATGCTTACTGCTAAACTGATTCCGAATTATTTTGGAGTCAGAGCAGTATCCAATTTTGGGAAAACGTGTGACTTGTATTTTCAGCTTCACAGAACTTCAACTGATACAGCACACTGGCCGGAGTTTCTGACAGGGAGTGGTAGCCACAGTAATTCCTTCCCTGTGCTAGTGGAGAACGAATAAGGGAAGGGGGTCTGTAGTCAAGGTGAAGCCCTTGGTCGAAGTGTTGTAATGGGTCTGTTTGTGTGGGACGGTCTGTAAGCTAAGAATTGTTGTTATGAATCGACAGGGTTCAAACATGTTAGTACATGGAGACATACTACAGTATTTTAAGTGTCCTGCACGTTTCAAGTTTCGAAACCTAGACTTGGTGCATATACTGAGTAGTAGCAGACCATGCTAACCTTCAGCCACAGCCGTTCCGCTGCACGAAAATTGAAAATTTATATTAAATATAAAAAAGCGACCGTCAAATGATTCTCTCCCCATTATACACATACCCAATACAAAAGTCCAAACAAAATGAATGAGTTGTACAATAAACGCAAACAGGAACTAGGGAAAGACCACCTTATAGTGAGGTGGTTAATAGAGATTGCCTTTTTTTTTTCTTTTTTTTTAAGTTCCTTCACCATGAGAGGCCTGCCCTTCAATAAACTTGTCTGGGGGTAACAAGAATGAATAAAATATTGCACTGGCATAGAGATGTTGATGTTGCAAGCAAGACCCCAGTTTCCAACAGTTGTTAGTGGAGCCCATGATAACAAAGCAAGGCATAGTTGCTTTTGATCTTCACAATTGTATGCACTCTGTGTCGTGGGATGCAGGTTAACCACATCTAATGGTCACAAGTGTTTCATAATGTTAGTAAAATGTTTCTTGCTTCTGTACCTGACTACTGTATGCACCTTATAACGTGCGAAGTATGGCCAGCCGCACATAATATCACATCTGATTCATGTGTTGCACGTTACGAGTAAAATGTATTTTGCTTTTCATCCTTGCTGCTGTGTCAGCTTTGTTGTATGTAGGCTAATTACATTTAATACCCAAAAGGGTTTCATGTTTTTCCTAGTCTTTGTTTAGCCACATCATAATATGTACATAGACAAAGTAAAGAATGTTGGTCTTTTGTACTTCACTGCTGCATACACTCTGTAACACGGCAAGCAGGATAATCACATCTAACATGCCCAACTGTTCCACAAATGACCGTCACAAATAGAGAGCCTGGATGCACCCTCGTCCACTGTTTGAGGAATGCGGCTTTACGTGTGAACCTCCCTGTTTCTCAGTATTAGATTGAGAGGCTTTAGGTAAGTCGATCTTTACTTTGACTCAGCTCACGTGCAGAGTGTGGGTAGTTCGGGTATGGGTGAAGGTGAACGTGTGGATGAGACTGTGGCTCTGGATGTCAGGGTGGGTGTGGGTGGAGATGAAGGATGTAAAATAAGTGTGTGTGTGTGTGTGTGTGTGTGTGTGTGTGTGTGTGTGTGTGTGTGTGTGTGTGTGTGTGTGTGTGTGTGTGTGTGTGTGTGTGTGTGTGTGTGTGTGTGTGTGTGTGTGTGTGTGTGTGTGTGTGTGTGTGTGTGTGTGTGTGTGTGTGTGTGTGTGTGTGTGTGTGTGTGTGTGTGTGTGTGTGTGTGTGTGTGTGTGTGTGTGTGTGTGTGTGTGTGTGTGTGTGTGTGTGTGTGTGTGTGTGTGTGTGTGTGTGTGTGTGTGTGTGTGTGTGTGTGTGTGTGTGTGTGTGTGTGTGTGTGTGTGTGTGTGTGTGTGTGTGTGTGTGTGTGTGTGTGTGTGTGTGTGTGTGTGTGTGTGTGTGTGTGTGTGTGTGTGTGTGTGTGTGTGTGTGTGTGTGTGTGTGTGTGTGTGTGTGTGTGTGTGTGTGTGTGTGTGTGTGTGTGTGTGTGTGTGTGTGTGTGTGTAAAGAAATATATAAACCATAGTTTATATAACTTGCGAGTCCTTACATTCACTTTCAGATTTTATCACTGCAAAAGATTTAAAAAGCCGTTTCTATGGTGCTTTTTACTACGAAGAGTTAGCTTTAATTCTCGCTAGACGGTTCTGCTTGACACCTGAAGAGAACAATATGAAATTACCGCGGGACAGATTAATTAACTTATCGCACAGTATTGCAGTTCAAGTATCTTAGGCAGGTATTTAACTGTGCCGTACGATTTTATTCTAAAGCACACGGTTTTGACCTAGCTGCCTCCTGACGCTTTTACTGAGCTACTGCAATGCTATTTTACCGAGTCAGACGATTTTCGTAAACTATAACCACTGCATTTTAGTAAGCTCCCATAGCGTAGGCGATTTTGTACTGTTAACGCCTGACGATTTTCTTCAGTTTTAGAGAGACCTCAACCGAAGAGGGTTCATAAAGCACTGTCTCTAACTTCACTAAGTCAGACTCGGGGAGAGAGAGAGAGAGAGAGAGAGAGACGGGGGGGGGGGAGTAACAAATAAACAGATCCCTAGACAGATGCAGGCTGATATGAAGCAGGTAAAATGGGGTGTTGGGATGCTGTTGGCAGGGGATCAGGCAGGATAATAGGCAGGAGCAGGCAGAGGACAGGATTGACGGGTGTTGAGGCACGGGCAGGGATGAGGCTAGTGGTTAGGCAGGGCCAGGTGGGAATGAAGATAGATAGATTAATAAGAAGAATGGTGGGTAGGCAGGCGGGTAGGCAAGAGATGGGCAGGAAGGAAGGAAGGAAGGAGGGTAGGAGCGAATGGTAGGAAGGAGCGAAGCAGGAGTAGACAGAAGGGTAGAAAGGGAACGGAGAGTAGGTAGCAGAGGAGCAGGTAGGGGTAGGCACGACGGTAGAAAGAAGGGCAGACAGGAGAGCTGGAAGGAAGGGGGGTATGAAGGAGGGCAGCCAGGGCGATAGGCAGGAAGGTAGACAGGAAGGTAAGAAGGACGATAGGAAGGAGGGTAGGCAGGACGGTAGACAGGACGATCGGCAGGAGGTTATGCAGGAGGGTTGGCAGATGGTTAGGAAAGGGGGTAGGCCTGATGATAAGCAGGAGGGTAGGCCTGATGATAAGCAGGAGGATAGACATGATGATAAACAGGAGGGTAAGCAGGATGATAGGCAGGAGAGTAGGTAGGACGATAAATAGGAGGGCAGGAAGAATGATCGACTGGAGGGTAAGCAAGATGATGACAGGAGGGTAGGAACATGAGTAGGGAGGAAAGCAAGCAGGAGAGTAGATAAGCAAGTAGGCAGGCAATAGATATGCAACTGGTAGGTTGGTAGGCATGGTTGTAAACACGTCGGTTAGTAGGTAGGCAGAGGGGTATGTAAAGGGAGAGACGGGATGGTAAGCAAGGAGAGGGGTGAGGCATGGGGTCGGTAGGTGGGGAGAGGGATGAGGCATGGGGTCGGTAGGTGGGGAGAGGGGTGAGGCAGAGTGGAGGCATAGGCAGGGGGAGAGGCAGGAGGGTAGGCAGGGTGAGGCAGCTTTAAGGGAATCAATACGAATTATTCAACGGGGGTGACGCGGAACTGCTTGTGGGGGCTGCCTCTCCTGCCTCACCCCTCACCCTCCCACTCCACCCTGACTCACGCCTACCTCACCCTCCTACTCCACCCCTGCCTCACCCATCACAATCTTACTCCACCCCTACCTCACTCCTCACCTTGTTACTCCACTCATGCTTCACCTTACTCAACCCCTGCCAGACTCCTCACCTTCCTGTTTTGTCCCTTCTTCACTTTACTCCTTCTCTGCCTCACTCAACTTCACCCTTGCTTTACCCTACTCCACTCCTGCCTCACCCTACTCCACTCCTGCCTCACCCTACTCCACTCCTGCCTCACCCTACTCCACTCCTGCCTCACCCTACTCCACTCCTGCCTCACCCTACTCCACCCCTGCACCACCTTGCTCCACCCTTGACTCACTCTGCTTCACCCTTGCATTATCCTGCTCCACCCTCTGCCTTACCCTACTCCACCCCTGCCTCATTCTACTCCACCTCTGCATCATCTTGCTCTATCCCTGCCTTACCCTGCTCCAACCATGCCTCACCCTGCTCCACCCCTACATCACCCTTGTCCACCCCTGTGCATCACCCTATCTCCACCCCGGCCTCATTCCTTGCCCACATGCTTCACAACAGCCTCACCTACTACTAACCATTGTCTCTTCATCCATCCTCCCACGCCACCCCTGTCTTACGTCTGTGTTTACGTCATTAATTATTTTATTCTGGCTACCCCCAAATTTCGCTTATCATAGAAAGGCCTCTCGCAGTGAATGAGTTAATTGAGACAACTGCTGTCCTTATCACTACGAGATGTTTATCTTGAACTGTATAAAATTGCTTTCAGGCAGCAAGAACGAAAAAAGACGACTCCGTACCGATGGATTGAAAATGTACATTGCACATAAGGCAAGAAATTACAAATACCTACAAAAAGTGGAGTGGTGAATCATAGTATCTGCTCACCTTCTACTGCCAACCCTGACAGACCGTCACAGTCATACCCAGGATCGTGCTCAGATGTTTCGGCCACGGACGTTTGGGCCACGGACGTTTGAGCCACGGACGTTTGAGCCATGGGCCACCACCCTAGGACGTTTTGGGCATAGGTTAGGTTAGGTTAGGTAAGGCTGACAATATTTCACACTTCAAAACGTCCTAGGTTGGTGACTCATGGCCGAAAGTCCATGGCCTACATTTCCCAGGATATCACACTGGACGAAGATCTTTTGTTGATAGCTCGAAGCCTGCATAGACTGCACAAGTAACAGTCTCAGTCTGTAACTGCTTAGCTGAATTATATTGTCTGATGCTATTTGGAATATAATATTACTGTTGTTGCAACCATGAGATGATGATTGATATCAGTTTTCACACTTGAACTCACAATACTTATTCTCAGTTGAATAAAATCATCTGCCCTCATTTGGAATACAATACTGAATATGTCCCTACCATGGAAGGGGTAAAAGTATTATGGTGAACTGTTGCTCGTGCAGTTTAACGAAGCTTCGAACGTAACACTGAATAACATGTCTTCGTTAGGCGTGGCGAAGTCCTGGCTACCACATTCCTCAAGCCCGGGGGGGTGGGGGAACTGAAACTATGGCTCGACGGGTTAACCTCTTCAGTACGATAACGTCTGCCCATTACTTCCTGCTACTACTAAACGCTTTTGTTCAGCTTAAGAAGAGCTGTTTAAATTAGAGGGTTTACATGTTACCTTCATTTAACCTTTTTATTGCATGAAATATCTCCAAAGCTAAATACAGTACGAAGCACACAATTGGTCTAAGAGCCGAACATTTGACTATGCCCTGTGATCTTGACTTCGATCAATTGTTCTCGAAATAGATTTACATAATTCTTACTGACCCTTAACGCTTCCACCAAATTTGGTCCCAAGCAAGTCAGAGTTGTTTGAGTTGACCTTGTCTTGTGACCTAGACTTTGGATCGTCACCTGTGACCTTGACCTTTGACTGCTTGCCCTTAAAACTGGATCCCTTACCCCAAATCGTTCTGAAGTTTGGTGCAAATCTAATGAAAGCGGTATAAGTTGACCATGGTATGTGACCTAGACCTTTAACATTCTGTTCTCAAAAACAGTAGCTTTACCTGTTGGGTGATCCTTTACGCTTCCACCGAATTGGGTCCAAATCCAATCTTAACTGTCCTAGTTATTTTGTTCATACACAGTCATAGTGACCAAATTTTGATCTTGCTTGTTGACCTCGACCTTTGACTGTTTACTCTCAATTTCTAACGCATTCATTCTTGCATTACCCTCAACCCTTCCACCAAGTTTTGTCTAAGTCGAATGAAAACAGTTCAAGATGGCCTTGCTTGTCACTTTGACTTTTGACCTATTGTTCCACCTAACAGAAGGCCAACCCTTTGGTTATTCTTTTACCTCCACTTAATTTTGTTTAAATCAGATGCAAACCGCATGAGTTATTGTGTTCACACACACACACACACACACACACACACACACACACACACACACACACACACACACACACACACACACACACGCACGCACGCACGCACGCACGCACGCACGCACGCACACACACACACACACACACACACACACACACACACACACACACACACACACACACACACACACACACACACACACACACACACACACACACACACACACACACACACACACACACACACACACACACACACACACACACACACACACACACACACGTCAAGTATAGCGTAACATCCGCTCTTGCCTCGTGAGCATGAGTGTAAAAATCGCCTGCAGGTAACGAGAATTAACCAGTGAAAAACCGCACCATACTCAAGGGATAAAGAGACTTCCTGGCATCCTCAGTAATTTATTATACCAGCGGTCAGGAAGAAAGAGTGGGCGTTGTTTTGATCGACGTGTGTGTGTGTGTGTGTGTGTGTGTGTGTGTGTGTGTGTGTGTGTGTGAGAAAAAGTGAGACAGTAAATATTTTAGCTCAGTTATTCCTCTGTTATTGTACAACTGCCTCACCAGAAATGTTGGAAGTTTACACGAAGATAAAATTATGATGATAGGTGTATGTACAGTACTGTACAAACGCTTGCTTGCTCGTCACGCCCTCACAAAGTGCGCTTCACTGTTTTTTTTTATATATATTATGATGACGTCTCTTGGTGGTTTATTTTTGCTACCTCAAGGCAATTATTGTTAGCTGTAGTAAAGGCCGCACATTGTGAATCGATTTAATAGGATGACAATATATTTGATAGTTTGTTCTTGCCTCCCCTCCTGGACTGTTTTATTCAACATAGAAAAAACTTTCAGTAGAGAAGGGTTTGTTCAATACGATGAAGTTTTGAGAGTTTGTCAGTTCCATTTACCCCAGAGACTAAGTCCCACAAAAGACATATTTTCACCCATGGATCTATTTTATCCCATGGACATATTTTTGCTCGTGGACATATCTATATATTGACTTATTTTTCTCCATGGATCTCTTTATCCCACAGACCTGTTTTTCCCCCATGGACCTAATTTCTTCATTGGCTTCTGTTTCCACCATGGGCTAATTTTCCCTTAGACATATTTTCCTTCCATGGTCATTCTCCAAGCTTTTTTTTTTTTTTTTTTTTTTTCCAGGTGGGTGTATTTTCCCCGTTGCCTATTTCCCCCCAGGGACCTAGTTTCTCTCATGGATCTGTTTCTCCCATGGACTTTTTCTCCATTGAAGCTGTATTCTTGCTTGAGTCCAGTTCCCCACAGACATATTCTCCCTGAACTTTTAAGACCTGTTCACACCACGGACTTACTTCCCCACCATTCGCCTATCCACCCACATACATTTCCACGGCCTCACCCAGTGGTCTGTCTTAGAAGTAGGACAATGACTTAGCAAGTTTACACACACACACACACACACACACACACACACACACACACACACACACACACACACACACACACACACACACACACATTATTTGATTCACACATCCCCTACCACTTGTAAAACCACCCTGTTCGTTACACACTTGACATTCTGATAAGGTCCTTACCTTTTCTGTGATCTACCTTTGGTTCCTTCTTCGTAGCATAAAAAAAAAAAAGATAGATAGATAAAAAAGGGGTACTGAGAAGTAATGAGAGGATAATGAACGGTGAAGGGTACATACCGTAATATCAAACTTGATCTAAGGAGATACTCTGCTCCCTGCTGAAAATGAAGAACCTTGCAGACTGGTGCAATTTGGTTGATGTCTGAGTGTCGTGCTTTAAAACCAAATGTAGATGTAAGTCAAGTGAGGGCTGGTGAAATAGGAGGTGGCTCCCTATGTGATGCTCTGGTGAGTAGAGAGAGACTTGAAATGGTAGGGAAGTTTAGGTACCCAGGTGTAGTAAGAGAAAAGAGAAGTAAATATTGTTACATAGCCTATGATTTCATCATCCTTTGTGTAATTTTAACGCACAGTATGCTGAATGTTTGATCACGAGCGTGTTCTGCCTCAGTCCCCCCCTTCTACCGTTATAGTAGAGTAAGTCGTCCTTTCTGTTATTCAGTGCGGGATTGTCGACCGTTTGTCCCCATCGCTTCATTTGCGCGTCCTTATTACAAGTTGTATCAGGCTCTGCTGGCCCCTATATAATGAGCTCAGTCTCTGCATCATTGCCACTTAGATCTGCTCCTCATTTTGTTCACATCTCTGTCCTCCCCTGTACAGATATTATTATTGTGAGTGCTCAAGAAATCTCCAACCATCTAGCAGCTGTGTGTAATTTGAGTATAACTGTTGTTGCATTTTTTCTTGTACTATATAGCGTAAGTTTAATTTGTAGGCCTAGTGAAGTTTTTGTAATTCGTGTGGGGTTCTTTATGTCAGTCATTTTTGATAATAGTTTGTATCTGTAATTATTTATCTGGCATTCACTGAGTATTATCTGGTATCTCATTTTATCAGGGCTGACTTAGATAAAATTTACTCTTGCTAATTTCGTGTTAATAGAGGCTATTGCAGTTAACCATATATTTAACCTGTTTTTGCCATTACATTATCCTTATGAGTCCTGAATGTTTTGTTGTTAGTTTAAGCATTAAACTTTAACTTATAATTTTACCTAACTCTTTTGTTTTGAACCTGGAACTTTACGGGACAGTAGTGACTCTTAGTATTCTGACTTAATGTGTACATTATCTTTCTCTGTTCCGTAACATAAATTTGGCGACCTCTTATCAGGATATTCAGGATATTATCATAAGGATATTGCTTGATATTTTGTGACTGTTACTTATTCATGATGGCTACTATTACTACACTTGATGAAGCCAAAGATTTTTTGTCAAATGTGCAAACAGTGTGTGATGTAGAAAACAGAACAAAGAATGAACTTAAGCTTGTTGCTCAACAATTGGGAATTGCAGTTCACTCTCATCATTCTAAAGATCAAATTGTTGGCATGATTAATAAAAGCTTGTTTAATGTAACTCCTCCAAATGAGCAAACGCAGATTGAATTAGCTAAGTTACAGCTAGCTCTGCAGGAGGCTCGTGCTAAAGAAGCTGAATTTCAGGCAAATGCTAAGGAGGCGGAATCTCAGGCTCGGATTCAGGAGGCACAGATACAGGCACAAGTTGAACTTGCTAGGATTCAGGCAGACCATGAGTATCGCATGAAACAAGGTGGAACTGGATCATCTAGCTCTGATGATTTTGATGTGGCTAAAAATGTTAAACTTGTCCCTCCTTTTAATGAATCTGATTTAACAAAGTATTTTCAGTTGTTTGAGAGGGTAGCTACAGGTTTTAATTGGCCTAAGGAGTATTGGCCAGTACTCCTTCAAACTGTTCTCACCGGTAAAGCTCAAGTAACTTATGCATCTTTGCCTCAGGATCAGTCTGATAATTATGATGTAGTTAAGAGCTTGATTCTTAAGGCCTATGAGCTTGTTTCTGAAGCTTATAGAGTAAAATTTAGGACAACTTACAAGCAAGATAAGCAATCCCATGTTGAGTATGCAAAAATCAAAGAAGATCTGTTAGAGCAGTGGTTAAATTCTAAGAATGTGGATTCTGATTTTGACAAATTTAAGCAGATGATTTTGCTTGAGGACTTCAAAAGGTGTATTTATAAAGATGTAAGCCTATATCTTGATGAGAAAAGAATAGATAATTTGTCTGATGCTGCAGTTTTAGCTGATGAGTATGTTCTCACTCACAAGAGATATTCTAGAGAAAAAGGGAAAGCTGAGAGTAAGTACGTTGCCTCTACTCAGAGTACAGGTAACAGGAAAGAGAATAAGGATGATGTTTCTCAGGAAGTAAATACCAGCTTCACCTCTAGATTTCAGAAAAGTAAATGTACTTATTGTAGTAAGCTTGGTCATACTACGGAGAGATGTTTCAGGAGACAGCGTGATGTGAACAAAAAGGAGTCTTTAAATATTCAGTCAATTGGTCTAGTGTCCACTCTTGAGAGTTCCCAGAATTCTTTAACTGAGTTAACTGAACCTGCTTTGAGGGGTAACTTAAATTCTCATGATGGAGCTCCTCTTTTGAGCAGTAACGTGGGTGACACTCTCAAGAGTTCATGCGCTAATTTCCTGTCTGATGGTTTTGTCAGTCCTCTGGACAGTAATGACAGGAAATCAGTTCAAATATATCGTGATACAGGTGCTTGCCAATCCCTTATGCTGACCAGTGTTCTAGGCTCTAATTTTAATTCCTCTGATGAAACTGTAATCTTACAAGGTGTAGGGAATAATTACTTCTCTGTTCCTCTGTGCTGAGTGAATTTAGAGTCTGGTTTTGTTAATGGTTCTGTTATGGTTGGGTTGGTTGAGACACTCCCAATGTCAGGTGTAACTTTCTTACTTGGAAATGATATTGGTGGAAGTCAAGTGTGTCCAGCTCCTCAGTTGTCTAGTGAGCCGGTGGCTGCGTCCCAGGATTGTGATGTCCCTGATGTGTTCCCTGCATGTGCTGTCACTAGGGCTAAGTCTAAAGTTACTGGTGATTTAGAGGATAATGATGATGATGTTATCCTAGCTGACACTTTTCTTGCTAATTTGGACCACTCACCAGATGAGGCAGTACCCCGTAGTGTTGATAATTTGTCTCGTCAAGAGTTGGTTGAGTTGCAGGTTGCTGACCCTGAGTTGAAAGGGCTAGCTAACTCTGCTTACAGTGAAGAAGAGTCAGCCGGTGCTTCTACTTGTTATTATGTAAAGTCAGGAGTACTTATGAGGAAGTGGAGACCCCCAACAGCATCAGCCGACTGTGAATGGGAGGTTGTACATCAAGTTGTCATCCCTCGTGTTTGTAGGCAGGATATCATTAGAGTGGCTCATGATTCCAGTTTGGCAGGACACCTTGGAGTGAGGAAGACTGTGGCACGCATTTTGAAACACTTCTACTGGCCAGGTATCTTCAGGGATGTTTCCTGGTATTGTAAGTCTTGTCACACTTGTCAAGTTGTGGGGAAGTGTAATCAGACCGAAAAGGTTGCACCTCTAGTTCCCATTCCTCCTTTTGAGGCGCCTTTCACCCGTGTGTTGGTGGATATTGTGGGCCCTCTTCCTAAGACTTCTTCAGGATTTTCTTATGTGTTGACCATGATTGATATGGCTACTCGTTATCCTGAAGCCATTCCACTTAGAAACATCTCAGCAAAGAACGTGGTTAAGGAAATGCTGGGGTTCTTCACAAAGTTTGGTCTGCCCAGGGAGGTGCAGTCGGACCGGGGAAGTAATTTCATGTCAAACGTTTTCAAGCAGTCTCTGAAAGAGTTGGGCATCACCCAGATCACGTCTTCAGCTTACCATCCCCAGACCCAAGGAGCGTTGGAGAGATATCATCAAACACTCAAATCGATGCTCAAGAAATACTGTTTGGAACATCAGAAAGACTGGGATAAAGGTCTCCCATTCGTTGTGTTTGCCGCAAGAGAATCTCCAAATGAATCACTGGGCTTCTCACCTTTTGAACTACTGTTTGGCCATGAAGTAAGAGGACCCCTTAAGTTACTCAAGGAATGCTGGCTGTCGGAGGAAGATGACGTCAACCTGCTGGAGTATGTGATGAATTTCAAAGAACGGCTGTCCACTGCTTTACAGCTGGCGAGAGAGAATTTAGGAGCTGCTCAGGAGAAGATGAAGACTTGGTATGATAAGAAGTCCAGGTTACGCCACTTTCAGCCAGGAGATCAGGTTTTGATTCTGCTACCAGTTCATGGGCAACCTCTTCAAGCCAAGTTTAGTGGCCCTTATTTCGTGGAGAAGAAACTCAGTGATGTCAACTATGTCATCGCCACACCAGATCGTAGAAAGAGCAAGCAACTTTGTCACATCAACATGCTAAAATTATATCACAGGCGGGACGAAAATAATCCAGTCTGCACTGTAGCTGTTCCACCCGAGTCTGCAAGTGAAGCTCTCCCATGCAGTATGAGCCTGAGTGATAGTTTGGGGAAGAATCCTGATATCATGAATGATCTCCAGACTAAGCTTTCTCATCTACCTCCCAAGGAAAGGCAGGAGTTTTCGGCATTACTGCAGGAGTACCCGCAAGTGTTCCGTGCCACTCCAGGAAGAACTACTGTGTTGATGCATGATGTCGATGTTGGAGACGCAAAGCCAATTAAATTGCCTCCTTACCGTGTGAACCCAGTGAAAGTTCCTCTCATCCAGAAGGAGCTTGGCTGCCTGTTGGACCACAAGATGATTGAGCCCTGTCAGAGCGAGTGGAGTTCTCCTGTCACTCTAGTCCCTAAGCCAGGTGGGTCACATAGGCTTTGCATCGACTACAGACGTGTTAATCAGATAACCAAAACAGACACTTACCCTCTCCCTCGTGTGGAAGATTGCATAGACAAGATCGGAAAGGCTAGGTACATAAGTAAGTTTGATTTGTTAAAGGGATACTGGCAAGTACCTATGACTGAGCGTGCTAGGGAGATCTCATGTTTTGTACTATTAGGAAAGACTTTTGCATGGTCTGTAGTGCCATATACAGATTGTTTTAGAGTAATAAGAAATTTCCTTTGTAAATTTCTTTTTTCTTTGTGGGGAGGTGTTACATAGCCTATGATTTCATCATCCTTTGTGTAATTTTAACGCACAGTATGCTGCATGTTTGATCACGAGCGTGTTCTGCCTCAGTCCCCCCCTTCTACCGTTATAGTAGAGTAAGTCGTCCTTTCTGTTATTCAGTGCGGGATTGTCGACCGTTTGTCCCCATCGCTTCATTTGCGCGTCCTTATTACAAGTTGTATCAGGCTCTGCTGGCCCCTATATAATGAGCTCAGTCTCTGCATCATTGCCACTTAGATCTGCTCCTCATTTTGTTCACATCTCTGTCCTCCCCTGTACAGATATTATTATTGTGAGTGCTCAAGAAATCTCCAACCATCTAGCAGCTGTGTGTAATTTGAGTATAACTGTTGTTGCATTTTTCTTGTACTGTATAGCGTAAGTTTAATTTGTAGGCCTAGTGAAGTTTTTGTAATTCGTGTGGGGTTCTTTATGTCAGTCATTTTTGATAATAGTTTGTATCTGTAATTATTTATCTGGCATTCACTGAGTATTATCTGGTATCTCATTTTATCAGGGCTGACTTAGATAAAATTTACTCTTGCTAATTTCGTGTTAATAGAGGCTATTGCAGTTAACCATATATTTAACCTGTTTTTGCCATTACATTATCCTTATGAGTCCTGAATGTTTTGTTGTTAGTTTAAGCATTAAACTTTAACTTGTAATTTTACCTAACTCTTTTGTTTTGAACCTGGAACTTTACGGGACAGTAGTGACTCTTAGTATTCTGACTTAATGTGTACATTATCTTTCTCTGTTCCGTAACAATATATATACAAAGGAAGTGCAAAGTAGAGGAGCACAAAAAGAAAGAAGCTGGTTCTATGAAGGCCTTAGAATTAAGCAGAGGTCTGAGTGTGGAGGTTGTAAGAAGGCTACATAAAAGTGTTTAGTGTCCAAATTAAACAATGTATGTGAGACTTTGCTGTGGCAGGAGAATGTAAGTCTGACCCCTCTGATTACAGAACAATCACTATCACACTTTCTTTTGGTAAAGTACTTGAGACTGTAATTAATAAGCACACTGTTAAGCATGATCCAACAACTTAATTAATGACAGACAATATGGTTTTCGCCCTGAATGATCCACTGCTAGTATGCTAAATCTGACTCATATCATCCATCAGTCAATTGACCAACATGGAGAAACTCATGCAGTTGCCCTTCATATTTCTAATGCTTTTGACAGAGTGTGGCACTGTTCTTTGCTGTTCAAACTCCCTTGCTATGGACTAACATCTTTTGATCCTCTGATTTCCTTGTATCTCAGCGACAGAAAGATAAAAGTAGATGATGTATATTCCATTTCCATCCGATGACTGCTGGCCTGCCACAAGAATCAGTTCTAGTTCTAAACCCTATTCCTAATTCATATTAATGATCTCTTATCTGTCACCCATAATTCCATTCATTCATATGTAGATGGCTCAACACTTCACAGTTCATTCACACAAACACCAATTCACAAAGTTTAATATCACTAGCTCAAAAGTCAGTACAGCAGTCTCCATAAATCAAGACATATCTATGATCACTGAATTGGTAAAAAAATAAAGTTGTCTCATTTAAAGCTAGGAAAACCACATATATACAGTTTGCTAATAGACTGATAGTGCCAGATTCCTATATTACCTTCAGTACTACTAATATCTCTATCTCTATATGTATTGAAATTCTTGGTGTCTCACCTAACAGTGCCCTCAGCTGGACCTCTCATGTTAGATCACTTGCTAAAACTGCTTCAAAAAGCGTGGATTAAGGTACAGAATCTGTAACTTCTTCACTAACGAGCAGTTAGCTATAATATACAAGAGTCATGTGCTCTCTCAGCTGGAATATTGCCCACCCTTGTGGAGTGGATATGGAAAAGTTGCATCAAACAACTAGACAAAATTCAGAACAAAGCTGTTAGAATTATTATTAACCCTGCTTCTACAAATGACCTACCTTCCTACAAGCAAGAAGTAATGTCGCTCCTTGCATTATTTTACAGATACTTTTATGGCAAATGTTCAGACGAAGTTGCCTCCACTGTGCCACCTCTCTATGCCTTCCCCCGCGCCACACGGGCATGACTGAACTGTCACACTGCCATATTGCAGAACTTCTGCCCATCAGAATTCTTTTATTCCCCGAACTGCATCTCAGTGCAACTTGCGTCCCCAGGATGGTTCCCCAAAACTTCAACCTATGGCTGTTCAAGTCTAGCTGTTACAGATTTTTAGTGAATGGAGGACGCTTGTAATGTGGTGTATGGATTATTATTTTATTCATTTGTTTTTCCTTCCTTTGTTCATCTTCTATAAAAATAAGTAGTAGAAGTGGAAATGAGCATTTTGAGAAATGTGTGTGCTACAATAGATGGGATGAGAGATAATGTGATTCACGATGATTGTAATGAAATCTGCTGCAATAAGGTTGATGAGAGTGTACTAAAAATGGTATTGTCATAGAGACAATAGGTGTAAATAGGAAGATGAAAAAGGCATATGTAAGTTGAATTTGAGGATGGGAACAGGTGCGGCAGGTTAAGAAGGTGCACAGATATAAATAACGTGTGTGTTAGAAAACGAGGTCTGAAAGTTGTTGGGGTTAAAGAAATGACAGGATCGAGTTAGGTGGATGAGGTATGAAAGAAGCGGTGCTTGACAATGGTTTGACACCCTCTTTTTAACTCAGTAGTTATCGTCTTGTCTCTGCCTCATAGGTAATGTGAAGCGGATCTAAAAAGAACAAGCACAGCAAAATTGTGGGGCTCCACTCCACAGCAGGAGACTGAACGAAATCCAGAACCCCACAGCAAACACGAATAATATTATTAACCCCTAAAGCATTCTCTATAAAAATACCCTGGTTAGCCGTAAAAGTTGTATATAATGTTTGCATGGCAGTGATTTCAGCTAAACCAGTTCCTCCTCTTCTTTCTCCTCCTCCTTCCTGGAGAAAGGCTACTGCCTGGACACTCCCACTACGCTGTGGAGTGGGAAAAATACTAAAAAAAAAAAAAAAACCGAGGAAGATGGAAAAAACACCTAAGATAGACCTGGGATTAGTGGGCCTGAATACCGAAGGAATGAGTTTGCGGCACATTTCACGAGGGCTTTTTCTGATTAGTTTCCTCTATCGTGTGATTCCCTTTCTTTGTTTTATGGACCATATCTCTCCCCAGCTTTTTGTCATAAAAAGAGGTCGGGATGATGATGATGATAATGATAATGATGTTCGAGAGACAGAGACCTAATGGCACTGGCTTCTTGGGAAGGAAGAGTGGGGCCCGAGATGAAAACACTTGAAAAAGAAAACATGCAATTGCTCCAGACAGATTGTGACATTCGTATTTACACTGCCCCATGCTGTCATTAGCCAGTGGTCACAAACGCCATTGTTTAATGTGACGAGTACCTTTTTGTCAAGTTTGGAATGTAGTTGGTAAAAGTATTTGAAAACCACACATATGTTAAAGTAAAAGTAATGACAGGAAATGCGTATTTTTTAAAGGTGGATACCCACAAAAGTTATTAAGCACAGTACTTAAGTAAATTTACTTCGTTACATTACGATTCTGTTTTCATTTACGTAGTCTTGCGACGCCGGTAGAAAATATGTAATGATAGAAAAGGAGTTAAAAATCTATCATATGTTACTTATATACTTTTATTATGAACATAGTTTCCATTAATTACACAGGTACAGGTGAAAGCTAACGCGTCATATGCAGCAGCAAGGTGGTATGGATGAGTGCAAGCAAGCCTCTACATCCATTCACTACGATGAGGTATTTTCATTTTATTATTTGACAAATGCCGATGACTTTTCGGGTTTAGAAGAAGTTTTTTCGAACTTGGGAATTGACTGAAACAGTCATTAACCCCTGCACGAAAAGAAATCTAAATAAACATGAATTATATCGTCATGAGGTAACAAGAAGGCGTCACTCAAACAAGGTGTCCTCTGAGTGAAGGAGTTAAGCTGACGATAATTCACCTGGTAGACTTCGATTATGCAAAGACTGCTAAGTAGTCCTGTCTCTCAAGACAGAGAGAGAGAGAGAGAGAGAGAGAGAGAGAGCGTACATATGTGTTGTAGGCACTGTGTTTGTGTGTGTGTGTGTGTGTGTGTGTGTGTATGTGTGTGTGTGTGTATATATATATATATATATATATATATATATATCTATATATATATATATATATATACATATATATATGGTTTTTGCCACGAAAGATCCACCATTGACATACTCAGTCTCTTAATTCATACCATCCATCAATCAGTTGATCTTTTTGGAGAAACTCATGCAGTAGCTCTTGATATCTCTAAAGCTTTCGACAGAGTATGGCACCGTTCCCTGCTGTCCAAACTCCCTTGCTATGGACTAACGTCTTTTGTTCCTTTGATTTCTTCATATCTTAGTGACAGGAAAACAGGAGTAAAAGTAGATGATGTATATTCCAATTTCCACTCAATGAACGCCGGCGTGCCGCAGGGATCAGTTCTGGCGCCAACCCTATTTCTGGTTCATGTTGATGATCTCTTATCCGTCACCCACGATCCCACTTACTCATATGCAGATGACTCAACACTACATAGTTCATTCACACTCAGACACCCATTTACAAAGTCTAATATCTCTACCTCTCAACTCAGTACAGCCATCTCCATAAATCAAGATCTATCTACGATCAGTGAATGGGGACAAAACAACCTTGTCTCTTTTAATGCTATTATGTACTGTTTACTAATAGACAGATATTGCCAGATTCGTACATTACCTTTAGTGGTTCTAATATTCCCATCTCCAAAATATTGAAATTCTTGGTGTCTCACTTAACAGTGCCCTCAGCTGGACATCTCATGTCAGATTACTTGCTGAAACCGCCTCAAAGAAACTTGGATTATTGTACAGAGTCCGTAACTTCTTCGCCAATGAGCAGTTAGCTATAATTTATAAGAGTCATGTGCGCTCTCAGCCTGAATATTGCTCACCCTTGTGGAATGGTTGTGGAGAGGTTGCATTAAGACAACTAGACAAAATTCAGAATAAAGCTGTTAGAATCATTAACAACCCTGTCATTACATATGAACTACCTCCCCTGCAAGTAAGAAGGAATGTTGCCTCCCTTGCATTATTTTACAGATATTTATTTGGCAAATGCTCAGACGAAGTTGCGTCCATGGTGCCATCTCTCCATGCCTTCCCTCGTGCTACACGGGCATCTGGTAGCGCTCATGACTGGAATGTCACTCAGCCATATTGCAGAACTTCTGCCTATCAGAATTCTTTCATTCCCCGAACTGCATCTCTCTGGAATTCGCTTCCCCAGAGTTGTTTCCCTCCACATTTCAACCCACAGCTGTTCAAGTCTAACTGTTACAGATATTTTATGAACGGAGAATGCCAGTAATCTGCTGTCTGGATTGTTTTTTTTTATTCATTTGTTTTTCCTTCCTCCGTTCTGTAATTTATAATATATATATATATATATATATATATATATATATATATATATATATATATATATATATATATATATATATGTGTGTGTGTGGGTGGGTGTGTGTGTGTGTGAGTGTACAGTATGTTTGTGTGCGTGTGTGGGGGGGTGGGGGGCATGCCTTCTCAGATTTATGACTGCTGTAGCTACACTGGTGCTGTCCTGAATGAAATGCTAGAGTAAGTTCGTGGCATCAGAAATACTAAACTTATAATCCTCAGCATTTACATATATTAGAAAAAAACAAAGAGCAGGAAGAAAAGGAAAATAAATGGAAGCACGGCATAAGAAATTTTGTCACCTAATTTACTAGGATAGAAAAAATATTAATTCCATGAGCCGTTAACAGCGGCTTGGGGGGGAGGGGATAAGGGGGAAGAGGAAAGGGGGGCCACTTATGAGGCTATTATGCAGAGTGAAAAAGCCTGATTAAGGCGGGGGCGTATTAGGAGGCAGGGGCAGATTAGGGTATTAGGGTGGCCGCCCACTTGGAAAAGGCCTCCAGAAAACTCCTTCGGGTTTTTCCAGATTAATTACGTACTGGTAGTTTTTCTGTAGATCAGAGTTGAAAGAATGGGAATGTGATGGTCATGTGGTTAGAGAACCGATGAGATTCATGAAAGGACGGAAGCTAAATGCCAACCAGTCGAAGGGAGGTTTGATAGTCTGAATTTCGATAAAACAGACTTTGCTGTGGTGGGAAAAGGCGATTTTGTGTGTTGTGGTGTGAGAGGGTAGTGTGGTATGATGTGGTGTGGCAATGCTTCATAAAAATCGTTCAAGTTTATGGGAATGAAACACTTAGGATCTAAAGTCATCAGTGAGAGAAACTTGACCACTGCTGCTCCTAAAGATGCATCCACATGTAATAATGCCCCTCTTACACCGTCACACCAGTGTCGAAGGAGACAGTTCTAGCATGTATTCAGTATGGGTGGCGGGTATTAGTGCTAAATTGGTGACATGTGAAAGTGTGTGCCACATAGGTGACGTGCTGGGCCGTAGAGAACGGACTGTCAAGTCTTTGTACTCGGACAAACAAAGAAAAAAGCTCATTATAAGAAGTATAACCTAAGGTAAGTAAAATGTAATGTCTAGTCAGACAAGTCTCACCTTGCAAAAAATTACAATAGCCAAGCTGTTTGCTGCCGGACCCTTGGGGCTCATGTGCCCCCAAAAGCCTATGATTTAGCCATATTTATAAATCTTTTATAAAACTTCTAACATAAAACAAGTTTTAAATACAGCTTAACACGAGATTCTTTTATAATTGTGACTTATAGATGGACATTAAACCACAAAAGAGGCATAAAGAGCAGTTTGGTGGATATCATTTAAGCCATGTTCATGAAGAATTATTAAGTAATCGAAAGATTTTCAAATTAATAATCTTTGTGAAATGGTTCAAGCGTCTGGGGATTTTCTAGAGGATTTCTAGGATGAACCTGTAATTGTCCTGGAGGCCTGGGGAGGAGAGGAGCTATAAGGAGCTAACTTCAGTTTGAGTCATTAAGTTAGTAACTCAACGATAACAACTCTCCCGTCGTACAGTGGTTAATAATATCAATAACAGTATTGTGGCGAGGAAATCTCTATAATTAATCTGAGAATCTCTCCGTCATTATTACTTTCCCGAAATGTTAATGATCAGCCAGGCAAAAAATGAAATCTGATTATGTGTGCAATGGTGTAATGACTTTGATGGTACCGGTTCAGTGACTGGGAAGTTTGTGTGTGTGTGTGTGTGTGTGTGTGTGTGTGTGTGTGTGTGTGTGTGTGTGTGTGTGTGTGTGTGTGTGTGTGTGTGTGTGTGTGTGTGTGTGTGTGTGTGTGTGTGTGTGTGTGTGTGTGTGTGTGCGCGCGTGCGTGCGTGCGTGCGTGCGTGCGTGTGTGTGTGTGTGTGTGTGTGTGTGTGTAATCACTAGTTTTTGCTGTCTGTTCTGACGAACTACTTTTATCTCATGTTTGGGTTTCACAATCATTTTCTGTAACCCTACTGGCAAGCATTATTCTAATTACGATCAAATGTTTCTCATCTCCAATTCCGATTTGCAGGAAGGACAAAACACTTGAAAACTTTGTGATGATTCCTTCTCCTTTACTTATCCTTTCTGAAAAAATAAAAAGACTGATAATTAATTTTCCTGCCCTAATTAACACTTATCTCCGTTTGTTCTTGTCTTTCCTTAAAAAAAAAAAAAAATGAGTTACTAGACAGAGCTGACTGTTTAATATATTCGGTTGGGTTTTGCCTGACAGAAGATGCCACCCTCTCAAATTGAATACTAAATCGTGGTTGCGTGAAATTCGATGAACCAAAGATGTGATGTAGGAACTGGTCTCCTTAGCTGTCATTAAAATCAATTTACCTTGGATTCCACCTGCGCATGACCATCAACTGATTTGAAGCTAATAAAGATCTTATTCATGTTAGAACAAGCGCGTTGTGAGGTCCATAACCAGCAAAATAACTAATGTAAAAATAATGGTTTTAGTGTGATTCCTGCTGGACCTCACCCTCCCAGACAGAAAGCGCAACACCTGGATCCGGCAACAGACGGGTGTCAGTGACAACATCGACACCATCAGTACTGCAAAACATCGATAGGTGGGTCACATTGCACAGCTGCTTCATAACCGGTGGACCATCAGAGCTACAGAATTGATCCCAAGAGAATCGTGGACAACCAAAAACACGATGGAGGGACTACATTACCCGCCACCTGGTACTCGTGTGGTTAAGACCGGCCAAAAATAGATGGCTGTGGAGGCAGTCTAGGGAGGGGTTCCTCCTTCAAGAGTGAAACAAGCCCTGGAATGATGAGTATGCATCCGTGCTAACCATGTACGGAATTGATTTGGCTGGCACATAGAAGAACTGGTTTTAAAACCGGCTTTATTACTGTTGCATCTTTATCTCTTTTCTATCTTTAGTTCAATGGTCACTGCTCCTCTGAACTGTCTGCCTGCATCCCTCCACCTCTACGACGGGCGCGTAACACCCGTCTGGCAACAAACTCATCCCTTTTCTGTCCAACTCTCTAATGCAAGAGTTAACCGTTACTCCCAGTCCTTCATTTATGCAACAGGTCAGCTCTGGAACTGTCTCCCTCCGTCTGTATTTCCTACTTCTGTGATCTCCAGTCTTTCAAACGCAGTGTGTCCAGGCATCTCGAAATGAACGATCTTTGGCTCTCTTTTGTATTTTTTTTTCTTGGAAGGAACGATTTGAGGGCCCCTGGCCTTAGATTCCTTCTTCCTTGCATAATTTTATATATATATATATATATATATATATATATATATATATATATATATATATATATATATATATATATATAATTAAGCCCTTCAGCCGGAGGATACCATTTGTACTTTTTATTTTTTGCTACCAGTGAACTATTTTCTTCATCTTAGTAAGCATGTTGCATAGGTAAAGGGTGAGACACATGTTCCATTACCTCTTCACAGCAGCAAGTGTGTCCTAAACTTATATAATTTTTTTGCGGCTGATGGTTCATAACGACTGAGATGTTCTTCGACTGAACGAGATAGTATCTTCAGTGGAGGATGTCGTTTGTATATTTATTATTCTTAATTTATTTTGCTTCCAGAAGATATTTTCAGCAAAGGAGCGACCTCATACAGATAAGGAGTTGCTGAAGGCTGAGGCTAAACCCTCCAGGTCGAAATATTTCTCTTATGCGTAGGAGAACTGTCGGTGTGTAGGATACCAAAAAAAAATAAAAATTACGTCATGGCGCTGAAGGGGTAAAAACATAATTCGCGAAGGGGAAGTCAGACCCACAGTATTTGTCTGACGTACTGATGTGCAACGAGTATGTGTATGAGGCAGTCTTAGCCTGTATCCAACAATGCAGAGTGCATTTAGCAACGATACAGAGAGGTCAGACCTATCTATCTATCGATCTATTGCCAGACACCTTAATCTAGTAAGGGGTGGCCCTCCATGTCGTGTTGTTCCTCGCCATTTCATTGCCAGGCTCCCAGCTCACACACCCCTCTCTCATCTGCCTCTTCACTCCATCCCTCCATCTCATCCTTGGCCTCCCCCTCCCTCTCCCACCCTAGACCTCACTCTCGTACACTCTCCTCGTTAGTCTCTCACCCTCCAGCCTCTCCAAATGGCCAAACCACCTTAATGTGTTTCTCCTAACGCTTCCTATCACAGCCATATCCACACCACAACGCTCCTTCATTTCCTCATTTGTCAGTCTGTCTCTCCATGTGACTCCGCATGCTCCTCTCAGGCCAGACCTATTTTGTCATCATTACATGCTTCAGAAATTACTGTAAAAGCTCAGTCTGAGGACATCATTTATATGGCATAAGTTTCGTATTACCACAAGACTGTTCTCATTTAAAGTATATTGATTGCTGTACATTTTCTTCAGGCATGTCAGTAATGTAAAGTACTGTTTCTCACCGTTTTCCTGAACTGCGGATTGTCAAGTGATCTATATAACAGGGGAGAGGCCGTCCTCTGTACATTCAGATTCCTTTAATTCTGAATCTAATGGTTCGGAAAGCCTGATGGTTCGGAATTTTTACTCCGAGCTAACAAGGGGAAAAAATGAAGCTTCGGTTGAGCCGAACCGTCCTTTTTCGTACCCAGGCCACCACTCACAAAGTCCCAATGTAGTCCGGCTTGTAGTCTGCCATTGTACCTCTCCCAGTGCGGTTTACTCCCGAAATTTTCACGGAATTCTCGCGTATTGTGACTCGTGATGGCTCCCACAACCCTAGGATTAACTTGGATTACTACACTACTGATGCCTTGGATTTACCTGTAATACACCTGCAACACACCTACACCTGCACTACACTTAAAGGGTAAGTTGGAAAAAAAAAATAACAAAATCGTATTACTGTAATCTTATTTGTTATATTAATGTTTGGAAGGTGTTTAGGGGGCTTTTCAGAGGGTCTGTGCACCAGTCCGGAATTTACGAAAATCCGGAACTCCCAATGTCCCCTGCATTCCGAATTAAAAGCATTGGACTGCACTGCGATCCTGTAGTTTCTGACTAGAGTATGAGTTAATTTCAGTGTTAAGCCGGATCACCAAAGTGGGACTGTAAGATCTGTGTGGTCTGTGTATTTATGTAGCTCTCTCTCTCTCTCTCTCTCTCTCTCTCTCTCTCTCTCTCTCTCTCTCTTAGTGACAGGACTTATCGTCAGAGAGAGAGAGAGAGAGAGAGAGAGAGAGACAGACAGACAGACAGACAGACAGAGACAGAGAGAAGTAGGTAAGGAGACGAGAAGGAGACAGACACAGAGTGAGGGAGAAAAATGATGAAGACAGACGGAGGGACGAAGGAAGAGAGGTAGAGAGGAAGGGAGGGCGGAAAGAGAAAAGAAGGAAAGTGAGGGGAGGAAGAGAGAAAGAGAGAGAGGGAGGTAGATGGGAGGGGAAGGAGAGGGAAAAGGAAAGTGTTGAAGAGTAACAGAAAGAGGGATAAAAGGAAAGACAGAAGGAGGGAGGAATTGTGGGTAGGGAAGGGGAAGGAGAGAAAGAGAAAGAGAGGGAGTACAAAGGAAGGCAGGAGAAACACAGCACAGGAGGGGAAGGGGGAGGGAGTCAAAGGGAGAGAAATTGAGGGAGTGAAAGAAGGAGAAACAGAGGATGCAAAAGAGGGAAGAGGAGAAAAAGGGAGAAACAAAGGCGAGGGATTCAGGGAGAGGGGATGGGAAGGGGAGGAGAAGGGAAGATGGAATAACAAGAGAAAGAAGGTGAAGGGAAGAAGGAAAGAAACAGAGGGAGAGAGGAAGAGAGGGAAAGAGGGAGGGAAGGAGAGGCAAAAGGAGGGAGGCAGGAAAGGAGCGACAAAGAGTGGAAGAAGGAGAAGGTAAGGAGAGACAGGAGGGAGGAAGGAAGGGAGGGAGTGGAGGGGTGGAGAGAGAACCAGGGATGTAAAATGAGACGCCTAAGTATAACTTGTTACGAGTTTTAGGGCGGTGAGGGGGGAGGAGAGAAGAAATGACGGGAGAATACGATGTGGGGGAAGGAGAGAAGGAGGGAAGTAAAGAAAGGAAAGGGAGAGAATATACATTGGAGGGAGGGAAGGAGGGAGAGATGGGGGGATTAAGAAGTGAGAGAGGGAAGATATATTGTGCAGGGACGAAGAAAAGATAGGTGGAAAGGATGCAGAGAGGGAAGACAGGAAGGATATGGTGTGGAAGGAGGGAAGTAGAGAAGTGATAGAGGGTGTATATGCTGTGGAGGAAGGAAAGGAAGGAAGGAGAGGAGGAGGAGGATATATTCCATTTGGAGAGAGAGAGAGAGAGAGAGAGAGAGAGAGAGAGAGAGAGAGAGAGATGGGGGGGATCCATATTGCTCATCTCAGGTGACGTGTCTTTTTCCCTCATTATCTCCAACGAGGGAAAGAGGAAAGGAAGGAAAAAGGTTGGGAGGTAGGGAGGTAGATAAGCAGAGGCCAAGAAAGGGAAAAAGATAGGTATGTAGGATAGGTAGACGGGAGGGATGGAGAAATAGGCAAATGGGAAGGTATAGACAAACGAGGGAAAGGTTAAGTAGGCAGGCAGAAGGGAGGGAGGGAAAAGGGTAGAGAAAGTGAGCTGGTAGAGGAAAGAGATGGGGAGAGGTAGGGAGGTAGGTAGGGGGGAGGGAAGGGGAAAAAATGCAGGGAGGTAGGTAAGTAGGTATGCAGAGTTTAGGAAGAGAGAGCGTAGAGGGGGGGGGAGGGATGTAGGTAAAGGTAAGGACAAACTAATGGAAGGGATGTATGGAAGTTGGAAGGCAAAGGGAAGAGGGGGGTGGGGGAAGAAGGTGATAAGCTGGTAGAGGGAGGGAAGGAGAAAGGTAGGAAGATACTTAAACAGGTAGAGGGGAGGAACAGGAAAAGATAGAGGTAGGTAGATAGGCAGAGGGAGAGGTGGGAAAAGGGAGGGAGATAGGTCAAGAGGAGGAAAGAAAAAAGCTAGGTGGAAATTACGTGGAGCGTATCGTAACTCATGATGGACTGCGAGTAATTTTGTATGGTCAGGATCCTGAACGATAATGTCTCTAGTTCATTTAAGTGGACTTCACCTTAAGCCTTGATGAGCCGTGTGGAATATAGGTGGAAATTTATTACGGGCCACATCCTAGGCTGTGATGGACCACGTGATGTCTAAATGGAAGACACCGTAAGCCGTGATGGACTTGTGGAGTCTAGATAGAATTTAAGTGGATCGCGTAAAGAGAGATAGACTTTCAGAACTTTAGGTGGACCATATCGGAAGCCGTGACGGACCGCGTACGTGTCAACAAAGGCGTGTATCTTAGCTAACCCTTTCGGTGTGATGACGTCTACTTTATATCATCCTTATCATCTCCACACGATTTAATTCAGTTAAGGTTCTTTTTCCGAACTAGAGGGGTTAGTATAGCCTGCACCAACTCCTTTACTACGATAATTCATTTTTTCTTTAACAGGGTTGTTAACATTTGAAATAAACTGCCCAGGGATGTCACTGATTGCAGGACAGTGGTGATATTCAAAAATCGCTTGGATAAGTATCTTGCTTAAAATCCCCAGCTGAACACCTTCATGACTGAATAGTAATGCAAGCTGTTTTCCTGTATTTCAGATAGTGATGAAATTGTAACAGGGAAATACCATGTAATTAATGATACTTGTAGTTTATTGACACTTGTAGTGTATAGAAATGGTAGGACAAAATATAGTTCACCATTTTTCGGTCTTTTCTATGAAAATTCCATGTCAGCTTTTCCATGCTGGATGGTGGTCTTTCTAATTTTTCTCCTGCCAGCTTCGACTGGAGGGTTTGGTGGGTGGGGGGGGGGACCTGCTTTACTATCCTTACCTTCAACTTGTAGAATTAGATATCGCAGTGATAGTCTTCTCTGTAACAAGCAGCCACGAAGGGACCATTAAGTCTGCTGCTGTTTGCTTTCCTTTGTACTCCTTTTGTAATCCTTTGTTTAAATTATTATTCCTGTGTACAGATAATTTATACAGTTTATGAAAGACTTCCATCTGGAGGGATTAAATTTATTTATTTTTTTATTTTCTTGGAGGGTGGGGATATTATGACATTCCGTTTTCTGGGGTCCGGCAGTCCTCCTACGTGCCACACATCATTACTTGTCTCCTCTTGGGGACTCGTATCCACCGTCTTTACTGAATATATGTTTGGCCAGACTCATTTGGGACTGGTGAGAAAATAGTAAATGAGATGTTTTTATGACACATTACATGGTCTTGTGAAGAAGCAGTTTAACTAAATTTAGCTCATCAAGCTATTCTTTACCCCGGCCTGAGCTCGAACTTGCCACCTTTCAAGCAACATATCATACCACTTCTCTAACACCTGACCACCACCACCCCTTCAGTGTGAGAGTTCTTTACTAAGTATAATAAAATTGTCTGGTGATGGCAAAGTATGAAAGAGGTCATCTAATGGAAATAGTTAATCCATTCTCTTCAAACAAGGCTCCCCTAAACTAATGTTTGGCCGTGGAATGCGAACACAGTGTTTTCTTTTTACAGATCTCTTTGAAATGACATTCCTCAGATGTTAGAAGCCCAACGCTGCAAAGAGTTTAAAAGTTTTAAACCATCTTTGTCTGTTTTGGAAAAGAACTACGAACTTTGTAATTTATTTTCCAGCAAACACAAGGTGATTTTACTCTTGTCGAGTGCAGCCACAGGGCGTCTTCTTCGATTTCTATTTGCTACCTACCGACGGTGTTTTTTAGCATGAGAGAGTTTTCGATATTATATATATATATATATTAGATAGATAGATAGATATAGATAGAGATAGAGATAGATAGATAGATATATAGAGAGAGAGAGTCTACAATATATATATATATATATATATATATATATATATATATATATATATATATATATATATAGTGTGTGTGTGTGTGTGTGTGTGTGTGTTCGAACTGGCTGGTTTTGTTTGTATAGTATATTTTTGTGCGTGTCCAGAGAGAGGAATTTCACGTACTTTTTTTTTTTTTTACCTGCTTGCTTTCTTCTGGTAATTACCATGAATGAATTTGCATTTTTGACCCATTAATACTTTCCCAGTCAGTGGACGGACGTAGGATTGTATTCTTGGTACAGAATGACGATCCTCTGCAACAGAAGAGAGCTCGTCGGTAGGAAAATCAGGTTCATCGCCCTTCAGCACGATCACGTCCTCTATTACTTTATCGATGCTACTTTTACGTTACTTTATTCAGTTTTTAGAAGACATCTCATAGACAAGGAATCAGTTTCTGTGGCGTTGTTTTGTAGCTTATCATTGTCCATAACAGATTATTTTATTTTGTGTAGGAGAGTCCCTGGTTTTGAAGGGATCAAGACAGAGCAAGAATGAGCTGTCTTAAGGTGAGTAAAATCGTCAGGAAATAGAATGGTGTACTCAATTTGATTGAGTGAGAATGTATGTGTGGATGCTTTCCCGGTGGGGTGAATCTGAGGTCTTTGATTGTTGCAGAAATCAGTGAGCTTATATACGGTGGGTTCTCTGTTGATGCGACTGCTGCATTTAGGAGTTTCCTTCCCTAATTCGGAATCCTACCCGTCTCATTTACTAGTGGGAATCTGGGTCAGAATAAAGATGATAAAGATAAGGATGACCACGGGGATGATGATGATGATAATATTTTACGATAATGTTAAGTACCAAGGAAGTTACCCCAGGCATAGTGACCGTATTCATTCGTGGTCCATTTTTATCTTATGCCTTCGCCCACCTAGGCCTACTGTATGGTGGAGGAAGCATTGATTGATCTGTCCATCCGTGCGTGCGTGAATGCGAACTCATTTACTGATTTCCACCAAATTTTTGTCAGTGATGCAGTATGAAGAGATGATGAACTGATTATGTCAGCTAGATCAAGGGGTCAAAGGTCAAGGTTGTATGGGGTTATCTTATTTTATCCTTATGTGCCTGAAATATTCTGAAACCCTTGATGTAATTCGACCAGACTTTCTCAGTGACACAGTATGAAGGGACGATGAACTGATTAGATCACCAAGATCAAAGAGTCAAAGGTCAAGGTCATAAGAGATCGACTTAGCTCACTGCGTGCCTCCATAACATCTCTGTGGGCACTATATCTCCTGAACTCATTGGCAAATTTCCACCAGAGTTTGGTCAGTGATGCAGTATGAGGGGATGATGAGCTAATTAGGTCAACTAGGTCAAGAGGTCAAGGGTCAACGACGAATGGAGTCAACTTAGTTTATCCTTGTGGACTTGATATCTCCTAAACCCCTCAGCGGATTTCGAGCAAACTTCTGTCAGTGGTACAGTATAGAGAGACGACGAACTGTTTAGGTCCGCATGGTCAGGTCAAAGGTCAAGGTCATATGGGGTCGACTTACTGTAGTTTATCCTTGTGGGCTTCATATCTCCTGAACCCCTCGACAGATTTCGGCCAAACTATTGTCATTGATATAGTATGAAGGGACGATGAACTGATTAGGTCAGGAAGATCATGAGTGTTGTGTGACGAGTCCGTACGCAAGACTTGACGTAGGCATACTGACCAACGCTTTGCATCGACAACTGAGGTGCGTCCGTAATTCTTTTGTTGGCGTGATATCGCCTGAACACATTGACAGATTTCAACCAAACTTTTGTCAGTGATGATGAATTGATATAGGTCAGCAAGGTCAAGGGGTCAAAGGTCAAGGTCATATGGGTGTGGGCGCGATATTCCCTGAGCCCATCGACGGATTTCGACCAAACTTTTGTCTGCATGAAGAGATGATGAACTGATTAAGTGATTAGGTCAGCAAGGTCAAGGGATCGCAGCTCAAGGTTATATGGAGTCGACTTAATTCATCTTTAGTCTCATTTCAACCCACAATGAACCCTGTCATGGTGGTTGTATGGAGAGTTCATTCGCAAGGCTTGGCAAAGGCATACCGAGCGATGCATTGCATCGACAGCTCGGGGCCAGAGCTCTCTGCATTCTATCCATCCATCCATTATCCAATCCTATGTTGCCCCATGAGGAGCGTAGGAGTCCGGGGCTAGGTATGTTGGTTTTAACATTTAAGATGACAGTGACAGCTCTCATCATATACATTTAAATATAATGGTCTCTCTCTCTCTCTCTCTCTCTCTCTCTCTCTCTCTCTCTCTCTCTCTCTCTCTCTCTCTCTCTCTCTCTCTCTCTCTCTCATTCACTTGTAACTGCAAGCTTCTTTTTTTTCTCTATTTTCGTTTTTTTTTTTCCTTCCCACCCCTCCCCCCGTTTCTTCCGCCCTTTTTTACATCCTTTCTTCGTCCTGTTTCATCCTCTTTTTTGTCTTTTCTCAAGGCTGTCCTTTCTTCAATCATTTTATTTTCTGTTTTTCTTTTTCTCGTACTTATCATCCTTCCTTTCTTCTTGTCTTCTTTCATTCATTCATTCATTCCCTTTGTAACCATTCCTCTTTCGTTCCATTCATTTTTTCTTTCCTGCTTCTTTCTCTCATGAAATCTTCCTTTCTTCCTTCCACCTTATTTTCTTCCTTCCTTCCTTCTTCCCCTTCTTCTTTCCTTCCTTCTTCCCCCCTTTTTTCCCTTCCTGCCTTCATTCAATCATTCATCCCATATCTTTCCTTACCTTTTTTTCTTTCCATCCCCTCTTTCTGCGTTTCAGTCTTCCTGCCTACCATGCATTCAACTTTCCTTCCATGCTGACACTCCTCTTTTTTATTTTTATTTTTTTTACAGGGTGGCTAGGAGGAGAGGTTTGGTCAAGAAAGCACAGATGATGAAACAGAAAGTGATAGAATGTAATTTGCTTCTCCTCCCCTCCCCTTCCCTCACACTCACCTGTATCTCTTTCTCCCCAGGTAAGCTGTGGGACAGTGAATCAGACAGATGATCACTTTAAACAATCCTTACTCATCACCTCGCACTCGCTTCTTCGATGGTAAGTCTTGGAAATTACTGTCGTTTGCTTCGAAACTTTTAATTAACATTCTTAGGCTCCTGTGGTTCATTCTCAGCTGAAGGCCATCGTCTGACGTTAATTTGAGTAAAATAGATTTGTCCGGACCATGAGAGGGTTAGTAGCCATCTTGCACTGACATCTGAAGCTCATTGTTTCACGAGGAAGTGTTCTCTTGGTTTCTGGAGGCTCCCTAGTGCCCAGCCTCACGGTTCTCCTCTCACTCTCGCCACTTTGGTAACAGGATGGGTGGATGATTCTCAGGGCAGTGCTGTCGTGGCCTTAGTAGGCTTCCAAGCACCTTTACCTCACCACATTGGAAGCTTAACTCTTTGTGACAGAGGACTTTTTTTTCGCATATTCTTGCTGCTTTCACACGATTGTATTCAACTTATTTTTTTGTTTTAAGGTATAATGACGACTGTATCTAGCTTCACCAGTTAAGAAAGACTATCCTGAACTAAATAAAATCGTCTTGAAATAAGAATGAAATAAAAATTGCTTCATCAGACTACAGGGTTTAATGCTGCAGTTGTCACGTTAATGGAGATTTGTCCCTAATGCTTCTAAATTAACATTACCCATTCACGTCTAGACGGCCTAATAATGCAGATAAATTATGCACATTTTTATAATACTGTTGTCTAGCATCATTAAAGCGGTTCAGATTAGGCTCTTATTGCTTGACATTTACCAAGCTCAGAGAGAGAGAGAGAGAGAGAAGGGGGGGGGGAGATTAGGAGGATCCGTTACACCTCCTACTCTCAGCATTTTGTATTGTCTTGCCTCCATCAGAACGATGACGTATTGATAACACTGGGTAATTTAACTGTACTTATGAAACACTTCCATTAGTAATATTCTGAACTAATCCCTCCAAGAGATGCTGTCTTCTGTGCTGAATCGGATATCTGGGGTAGCGGAAATATGGTACAAAAGCGCCATCGATGGGGAGAGTTAATATTCAGTAATGCGTAGTTTTATAGTTTTAAAATCTTTCTTTCCATAAATATAAACACTGAGACTAATAGTACTTTGAAGCCGTTATAAAGCAACACTTTTATTTTTGTAATCAATGGACTCTTTTACTTTTTTTCTCGACGTGGTTTTCCGTCATTAACATCAGTCGCCAGAAACCCTTTGAGTACATTATACAATATGAACTCTTGTTTTTTTTTTTTCCACCGTCAGACCATGTTATTCAACTCTGAGGTGGTTTTTCGTCCTCCAAGTATAAAATACTGCACTTGGGTGGTGCCATTTTCAAAGTAATCAAGCAAACACGGGATGATTTAAGTAAAATTCAAAGTACCGAAAGAGATAATGAAGGCTATACCTATCCCCTACAGTTTGAAATATCTCCGTAGATGAACAGAATCAACAGGAGTTGTATGAATCCAGTGCAAGCAGAAAGGAGCGCTCAGAGTGTAACATGCACCCTACAAGCTGAATAAGACTGAACCTTTGACCCTGTCCTGTGCCCATGACCTTTGACTGTTTTCCAAATTGAATCACTTCATACTTACCTGAACCTCAGCCCATCAACAAAGCATAATTCAAATCGGATCAGATATGTTTAAGTTGACCTTACCCTGTGGCCTTGACTTTTGGCCTGTTGTTCTGAAAATAAAATCATTTCATATTTGGCTGCCTTTAAGCTCGTTTACTAAATTTGGTTCAGATCGAATCAGATTTGTTTCAGTAAAAAGGCCAAATCTTTGACCTTACCCTGCAACTTTTGCTGTTACCTGTTACCGATTACCGTCACTTCACCCTTCCGTATCCCTCATCCATTCCATCAGTCTCGGTCAAATCGTGTCAGAACTGATTATGTTGATCTTGTCTTTAACATAGAACCCATGACCTTTTCTTGGTAAAAAATTATCACTTGTTCTTAGGGTGATCCTTGGCCATTATGCAAAATTTCCCGCGCGGGTGCAACGACGTTCTCATTATAAAGGGTTTATTGTGCCATATGTATACATAAGCTTTTCATTCGTATAAATGCCTTATTCTGAGCTTAGAATGACAGTCCGTTCCCTGAGGTCCAGCAGTCTTTATGCCACACACCGTCAGCACATTGACGCCGGTTCCTACCGTCCATATTGACTACAGGCTAGGGCTTTATTGTTCAAGACTGGTGAAACGGTACTAGCGTATTTTTTAATGATAATTCAGCAGGTCTTGCGAAGATCAGTAAAGTTTGTTTTGACAATATTCAAGTAATCTGTTCACCCCAGCGTCGGCTCAAACAAGCATCATTTGTACGCGTCTTTGGAAGCCAGTTAAGTCTACTGGAGCCTATGTTTGGCCTGTATTCTCGTGGTCTTGTGCGGCTCCCTGGCACCTCCTTACCACACTAATTCGTTCACCTTAACATGGCGGAGATTTTTGTAATTTTTTGCAGTTTACTTCTCGTACTTCAGTTGCAAAATAAGGTAATACTAATGCTGTAAATCCCTTCTATAGCAGGTCTTCGTGACTAACCCCACATTTTAGTGCCATTGTCTTGTTACAGTTGAGTGGCCGAATAAGATAGTAATTTGGCTCTATACTCTTAATCTTTTCACAATACATCTCCGAGACTAATATCATATGCCAATGTTTGTCTCAGTATTCAGAAGACGATTTTCCAATTTAAGGTCAAGATGAAGGGGGCAGAGACTGCCCTCTTCATCTTGACTTAAATTTACTATTGCATGTGACGACGACAAAAACTGACTATTATTTGTGTTACCAAAAAAATTTTTTTTTTTTTTTTTTTTTCCTCCAAACGATTTTCTTCAGATTAGGCATGGTCTTTCGTTATCTAAGTGTTAACGTGTTCAATCCGGCGACATTAAAAAAAATAAATATCCGTGCCACTACCAGATGATTTTATTGAACTAAGGATCCCAGGTGGTAAAGGAGCTAGTGAAGCCTGTGCCTAACCCTTTCACTACAAAACGTCTTCCTTGAACTGAAAAAAATCCAGAGGTAGCAAGAATAAACAGAAACTACATCATGGAAGAAATTGGGTTAAGAACTTTCTTCGGTAACTGAGTGACACCGACGTAAACTCTGACCCTTGTATTCGTTCTTGCACCAAACAGTTTTATCACTAATGTCGACAGTTGATAACATTATTCAACCTTGGAGTGGCCTCTCGTCGTCTGAGGGCTAACTAATGTGTCTATTAATCCTCTGACCACGATTTTTTGTATTTATCTTAGTACTACAGCTAAACGATTTTATTCTTGCATGATATGTCTATATTGAAAAAAAAAAATGACATGCAGGACACAGACACAGCACGATGAAGGGATAGGACTGGGCAGGGAGAGAACACAGTTAATGATAGAGGAGGAGCGTAATAGTGGCAGTAACAGAACAAAACGACACGGACAGAACACAGTGTCGGCGACGGAGAGGAAGGGAACAGTGATAGTGGCAGAACCCAGTGATAACAATGTGGCACAAACAGAACCCACTGATAGTACAGAGAGACAGACGGACCAGGGGCATAACACCATTACAGAACACAGTGGAAGTTAAAGAACAACGATAAAAAAAAAGCGACACTGTCCGAGCATTAAAACTATCTATCTATGTATCTGTCTATCTATCTATTTATCTATTGCCAAACGCCTTACTTAACACAATAAAAACAATAACGTGAAAATGACAAAACAAAGACAGAACATGTTGAGATCTGGGCCGTTTGGGAGAGTAGGAGAGAGATGGGAAGGAGAGGGGAGGGAAAGAACAAAAGGAGGGAAGGAGGGAGGGAAGGAATGAGAGAGAGAGAGAGAGAGAGAGAGAGAGAGAGAGAGAGAGAGACAGACAGACAGACAGACAGACAGACAGACAGACAAAGACAGACAGACAGACAAAGACAGACAGACAGACAAAGACAGACAGACAGACAAAGACAGACAGACAGACAAAGACAGACAGAGACACGAGAGAGAGAGACACGAGAGAGAGAGACACGAGAGAGAGAGACACGAGAGAGAGAGACACAGAGAGAGAGACACGAGAGAGACACGAGAGAGAGAGAGAGAGAGAGAGAAAGTGGATGGGACGGAGGGGAAAGGGAGAATGGGTGGGAAGAAGAGGAAGTTTGAGGAAGGGAAAGGTAAAGAGAAAAACCTGATAAGGGAAGGAGGAAGGGAGGAAGAATATGGAAAGGGCGGGAGAGATGGAGAGGGGGAGAGGCTGGGATGGAAGGAGTGGGAGAGAGGGGGAGGCTGGGATGGAAGGAGTGGGAGAGAGGGAGAGGCTGGGATGGAAGGAGTGGAAGAGAGGGAGAGGCTGGGATGGAAGGAGTGGAAGAGAGGGAGAGGCTGGGATGGAAGGAGTGGAAGAGAGGGAGAGGCTGGGATGGAAGGAGTGGGAGAGAGGGAGAGGCTGGGATGGAAGGAGTGGGAGAGAGGGAGAGGATGGGATGGAAGGAGTGAGTGAGGGAGGGGAAGTACAACTGAAGGTATACAACAAGTCCTGTTGGTTCACTGGGGGTCTTGTTGTGGAGTAATTCATAAGTGAGGTACCTGTTCTATGATTCAAAGTCTGGGATGGCAAAGTAAGAAGACTCGCTTACCCACGAATCCCTGCAGCCGAATACAGAAAGAGTGAGTGAGAAGGACTACCATACAGCACAGAGAAACCGTCTCGGAAAAGTCGTAGGGAAGGACGAATGGAAATCCTATTATGTACTATCTTAACCTGTAATGAAAGAAGACTTTAGATCAGTATTAAGGACAAAGTGATGTTGCTGATCGGTTGTGTCTTTCATGTTTTGTGCTGAAGAAAATATTTTAGTTATGAAATCTAGCTTTCAGAAGTGAACGTGTTTGGCTGGGGATTGTGAGCTAAATACTTATCCAAGTGATTTTATGAAAAATACTGTACCACAGTTTATCGCTTTTGAAAGACAAAATCTGTTTGTTCGTTTGTTTATAAAGGCTCCTGCATGCTTGTATGCATCAACTTTGATCACCTTATGTCGGCTTTCCACGTTGCCCAGTCTCTAGCAGCCTCTACAGGTAGAGGTGATACTGAATGACCTCGTCCCAACTCTTTTCGGTCTTCTCGCAGCTCTACGTTCAACGTTCACGTCTCTAGCCTTCCACACCCAGTTGTCATCCTTCATCCTCTACACATGCCCAAACCATTTCAGTTTACTCCTTCTTATCACAACATTAATATATTCAAGTCCCATCTTACCTCTGAACTCGTAATTAGCTATCCTAACTACCCAGGCCTGTCATTCAGTGAGGCACTACACGCATGTATCTAATCATTCTCACCACTGTTAATTTGAGCCCTTCTTCACTACCAAAATCTCCCTACCATACCGCATTACACTCTTAAAACATGGTACATACAAGGACTCCGTAGCACGGAGGGAGAGCTCTCTTAATGTCAGAAGAGGCAAGAGCTCCATGAACTTCACTCAAGAATTCCTTACCCTTGCTACCGAGCTAGTTCTAGCCCCACAGACAGCAAATATCATGTCCCCCCAAAAACAAAATTCCTTCGCACACTTAAGAGACTCTCCAGCAAGATTAATTTTATCCCACCTCTCGGTTTTTGTGTGCGCCCCTTTACTTGGTCTACTTTACCATTATTTCTTTTAATTACTATTCTGTCGAAGAAGGAATGCTTAGCTACATTTGACTGGAAAACGTTTGTCAACAATTTTACAACAATTACATCTGGCATAATCTCACCGATTAAATGTAAATTGTTTCCACTGCCGTAGTATCATATCCTTTAAAATTTTGCTTACTTGAATTAGATTCATTGTAGTTTTCACTTATAGTAAATAGATTCATTTTTAGACGGTCCTCGTATGGCTTGTTTCCAGGGGCGTACCTAGAGATTTGGGGCCCGGGGGGCTAGGTTCTTTGCGGGCCCCCCTTCCTGGAGGGGGGGCCCGCAAAGAATCTAACCCCCCCTCATTCTCAAAACTCATCTAATATATCAGCTGGGATTGTCGGGATGATAAATATATGTATTTTTAAATATTAATAAAAAAGCTTATAAATTTTCAAGGCTTTTGGGGGTCCCCCTCAATTGGGGGCCCCGGGGGCAGTTTCAAACAGCCGCCCCCGTCCCCCCTCAGGTACGCCACTGCTTGTTTCTCAGTCTAGGTACCATGTTTGTGACCCTTTGCTGTACTGTCTCCATATCCTTCTGTCCGAGTCATAAGACACAAGTTGTGAAAGAACAAAGTGAGCCTGTTTTTGAATTGTTGTTCTTAATGAGGAAACTCTGGATAACTGCACTGAAACCATTGGTTTTACACCACACATTTTTACGGGGCGTTAGATCACGTCCCCTCCTCACCACCACAGTTCTAGTTCATTTCACCCGTTAATTAGTCCCCCACACTCATTTCTGTACCAAAAATATTTCCGTATTGATTTATTTTGAAACAAACCAAAACCGCAATTAAAATATTAGTACTACAAGGCCCATTTTCACAGGGTATACTTTCCTGCCGCTGTCCCACCACCCACAAAGATTTCAGTTCAAGCCGTCCATTTCTTTGCTCACCATTCCCATTTCTTTGCTCACCATTCCCATTTCTTTGTTCCCTCCCATCTATGACAGCTTAATGGTACAACACAGGACATGTGGTCGAGGAACGCGATAGTTTGTAATATGGTCCCTAGAACTGGACATAATACTCTTAGCGTGGGTGTGCATGGATATTATAGTAAGGTGAGGAAGATATTTTCATAATTTTACATTCAAATGCCTTATCAGTGCATCTAATTTGCGTGCTTTTGTAAGAACTTGGGTCGTTTGTTATTATAATTTCTAATTCATTTTCATGGCTTATATTATAAAAGTGAATGCTATTCTCAGAATCGGTTCTCCTTAACTGTCAGTGTTCAGCACCTTGTTCAGTATTCGCTATGCTGAAATCAGTCTGCCGTGCATGAGCAAAAGTTTACAAAGATCTCTATGAACCTGTAACCTTTGTAAGGCTGTATATGCTCTATTTTATTTTTTTTTCATCAACATTATATTTTTCATTGCAAAATAAGCCTTTGTTAACATTATTTATAATAAAATAGTATGGAGCCCAAAATTGAACCATGTGGCATTCTGCTTGTAGCGTCTTTCCAGTCATACTCTTTTCCACAATTTTTAAAAATCTTTTTTACACCCTGTGTGCTAATTATTGACCCATCTAGGCACACGGTCACTGAAACCTTGTGCCTTGAATTCCAGAAGTAGTCTTTTGTGGAGAACTAAGCCGAATTCCTTTTGAAATAATAATGGAAAACATAAGTAGATTTGGTCTTGTTCAGTACACATTTGTCATTGAGTCGAAAAAAAAAAGAAAAAAAAATCCACGCTGTTATTAAGTCTCGAGTTATCATTCCAAAATCTCAAATGGGAATCTTTGATGAGATCATTGTGTTTGTTTGGTAGTTGGTAGTGGCAACAATCATACTCTTGATGTAGTGCTGCCTACTTCTTTCTTCACCTTTATTATATTTTTCTGTTCTTGCTCTCCTCTCTTCCCATTTCTCCCATCTTTCCTGTATTTTTTTATAGCACGTCTTTCCTTTTCAGGTAGCTGTACATTGAATGGCAAGCCTTAATGTTTTCCTGTAAGCCAGGAAACAATTTACAGTGCAGGGTGGTACCCATATAACAAACCAATACATGTTCTCTACGTGTCATCAAGTGGGTTGGCGGTGGGTTAGTGCTCCTCCCCATACAACAACTAAAACCAAACGGCCATGTCTTACGGGAGTATGACTTTTTTTTTTTTTTTTTACTTCTATATGTCCGACTCTGGGCATAGGCTGCACATTCTACTCCCAAGGCCCAGTAGTCCTCCTACATACCATACACCTCTACATGTCACCACTTCGGCGCTAACATCCACCGTCCATATTGAATACATGCTAGGGCTATCTCATACAGGACTGGTGTATTGGTATTAGTGGAGGTATTTTTACGACATGTCGGCGGAGCTTCTGGTAGATAAGTAAAGTCTGATTTTTATGAAATTCAAATCCTTGAACTGTTTTCTTCCCCAGCGGGGATTTGAACCTGGATCCGGTAGGACTGCAGGTCACCTCTCTACCGATAGATTCTATTTCTAAGTGTTTGACAGCCTTTGCTATAATAGTAATTTTCATCAATTTGCAAATCACAGATGCTAATCATATTGCATGATGATTTCCTGGGTTGTTATTAGTCACCTTCTTTGGATATCTGAGATATGTTCCTAGCTTCCGCATGTTAGTCACCTTGTTACTCCTTAATGTTATACTGAACAATAAATTGTGTGGCCCATGTACTTCATAGGTTAAGATTACTGACTGCAAATCATGCTTCTCACATTAACAGTGATATTGGTGATCATGTTTCCCTCTTCTGAGTGGACAAGCTGCTGTAATCATATTTGTATTTTCTATTGCAACTAGAACAACCAAGATGTTTATTAACGAACCCTTGAAGGCTCTTGGCCCAAAAAGGAACAAAAAAGTGTCTAAAACGACCCTAGAGTTGTTGTTTTAAGAATTTGACGTCATATTCATAAAAATCTTCAGGTGTTCTCGTACTGATGAATAAGGTGGACTATGCAGTAAACGGCTTGTTTCTGGCAGACTGACCAAAGTGTTCACCTTCCCCGCTTGGCAGGTGGGGAAAGTAAAACAAACGATCAACGAGCGTAAGTCATCCAGCATACGGACTTACTACTTTTGAATGCATTCATGGGTATGAATCTGAAATTCTTATCAGAGGAAGAAAAATCTTGATATGTTTACACACACAACCAACGTAAAAATGCGGAAGTAAGTTTTCTTTAACTTTTGTAACTAGTAGTTTAGGCTGGTATTTACGACAGACTGTTTTTTATCAGTTTGTCAGACAAATGGACATCATATCCATTATGGTAAAAATGATTCCTTAAAAGGGTGACACTCTTTTTGGAAATTTATGTAAGTAGGTGATAGAGAGAATGCTCGATTTAGCAGAGTTCTTATGGCATGAATCTTAAAGCTCAAGTGGCAAAACCTGAGCAAGGTAATGCGCAGACCAGAAAAAATTGGATTTCCCAAAAATAAAGAAAGCAAGAGCACTGTTACATTTCTGAATAGTAAGATCTAAGAAAGGTAGTTTGAAGTTGACTTCCGATTCCTTGGTGAAAGTGGTGTTTCGGTGTTGTGAACTTAGATACCGTAAAAACTTATCAGGTTAGCATTTACTTCTAATAAATAAAGTGTTTCATCCACATACAGTCTACATAAAATAGGCTTAGAAGAACTAGGCTTTTTTTTTTCGGTTTTGTTCATACCTTGGTCCATCTGTCTATCAATTGCCAGACGCCTTTTTCCCGTAAGTGGTGGCCAAAAACAAATCGCATCTGTGTCGCCCTGTCCCCCGCCATTTCATTGCCCTGCTCCCAGCTCACACACCCCTCTCTCATATACCTCTCCACTCCATCCCACCATCTCTTCCTTGGCCTCCACCTCCCCCCCCCCACCACTTCACTCACATACACTCTCCTCGTCAGTCTTTCACTCTCCATCCTCTCCACAAGGCCAAACCACTTCAGTGTGTTTCTCCTAACGCCTCTCTACCGATTGAGCCATCGCTCAATCGGTAGAGAGGTGTCCTGCAGTCTTACTGGACCCAGGTTCAAATTCCCGGTGGGGCAGGGAACAGTTTAAGGATTTGAATTTCATGAAATTAGACTTTAGCGATCTACCAGAAGACCCGCCGACATGTCGTAGAAATACCCCCGCTAATACCAATACACCAGTCCTGTATGAGACAGTCCTAGCATATATTCAATATGGACGGTGGGTGTTAGCTCCGAAGTGGTGACATGTAGAGAGGTGTACTGTATGGTATGAAGGAGGACTATTGGGCCTTGACAGCAGGCTGTGAAGCCTATGCCCAGAGTCGGACACGCATACAAAAAAAAAGTGGGTCGGGCCTAAATTTCAAATGGGCATAAATGGCCAATTTTCACCTGATTTACTCCAAATATGATATGTGACATCTTTGACTAGATACCCTGTTGTGTGTATACGTTAGCACTAAATGACTGCCAGGGACGGGTTTGCTGTGCCTTGGCACCGCTTCTTGTTCACCCTGAGGATATTCCTGAGCATTTTTTTTCTCTCTAGTAAAGCTCCATATAGTGCTTCACTTCCCCATTTGTCAGTCTGTCTCTCCATGTGACTCCACATGCTCCTCTCAGATAACTCATTTCCACTGCTCTCACTCTTGACTTCTGTCCCTCCAACAAGGTCCAAGCTTCACTTTCATACAATAGAGTTGGTATCACAGTACTTCATGTAGTAACTTTTTCACTTCAATGCTCACTTCCCTGTTTCTTATCACTGCTTTCAAGGAACCAGCAACCTTTCTTCCTTGTTGTACCCTTTCAAGCACTTCACCCTCTAAACTTCCATCCTCACTCATCAAACTACCCAAGTACTTAAACGCACTCACATTTTCCATTTCCTCCTCATCCAACCTCACTGTACAAGTGTACATTCATTGACTTCAAATCTCTCGAAGACCATAACTTTACTCTTCCCTACATTCACCTTTAGATTCTGTTTCTTACACACTCTCCCAAACTCATCCTACTACTCATTATACCTTGATGACGCGTCTAATGAGATCAAACAATCACTAGAAGAAAAGCTAACAAAAATTTAACCCCGAAAATATTAAAACGAGTGACTCTCGTGGTTGATTTTTAGTGTCTAAGAAACAGACATAGGCCAGCCCTTCGGAGGGTCCAGCAAAAACAAGTGCGAAAAAATGTTCAGAATTCCAGCCATCTCTACTGCATTGCCAATATGATTCCTGGCGTATGTGAGT
>NC_136966.1:42730508-42795508 GCF_032717465.1 Coenobita brevimanus
ACATCCTGTGACGGAAGGCTACCACAAAATTATCTCCCGGCATTTAACCATCCCTGCAACTCATCCACAACCTTGCAACACATTTTCGCTATTATCTTCACATCGTTCTTGGTCTCCCTCTCCTCCTCCCATCCACCTCAGCCTAAGGTATAAAAATTTGAGGTTCGTATTCTAGGTGCTACATGTATTAGAAAAAAAAAAAATTGTAAAATATATGAAGATGTACGAATGGCAGTGCACAAAAAACTGTCGGAACAAGATCGAGGAAGCAAAACTTCATGTACCGGGAATCCCATCCCTACATCTTTTTTTTTAATACTTTTGTGCACTGCATGGTTGGCTAATAATTATACTAATATCATGATATATTTCGGGTGCACGTATGCTACCCCATAGTGGCACGTACTAGAGGTGAAAAAATGTGTTCATACAGTTTATTACTTTTTCCTGTTTGTTTTAATTGTTTTTATAATGCCGTGTAAGACAGTGTCAAAGGTTTTTGTAATTTTTTCAGCTTAAAAGTGTTGTAGTAGCAAAGGAACTAGTGAAGGCTCTGACTAACCTGCTCAAGTTAGACAAGTCTTTCTTTGGATGAATTAAATTTTCTGGAGAAAATAAGAATGAACACTGACAGCACACACCCACGCCTGGGCTTGGTCTATGTCCGAATTTTTTACATAGATCTGTGACCTTGACCTTTAACCAATTATGCTCAAACTTGAAATACTTCATCCTTGCGTGACCATGAATCTCCATGAAGTTTGGTTCAAACTGGATCAAAAGTGTTTAAGTTGGCCATGCCCTATGACCTTGACTTCTGTCCTATTGGCCTCAAAATTGAACAATGTAAGAATGTTTGGAGTTAAAGGGCCAAAAGTTTGACTGTCCAGTGGCCTGAAATTTTGACTGATTGTTCCACAGATTTAAATACTACACCCTTCGCTCACCCTCTACCCAGCTACCAAGTTTTGTCTAAATCAGATTAAAACGGTAAAAGTTGGCCAGTTCTTGGCCTAGTACCCTTGACCTTTTCCGGGAAATATTTACTGTTCTTCCAACCCAGTACAGAATGAAACCCCTCTGTGAAAAAACCATGATAGGCTTTGCAGTTTTTGAGCTAGAGGGATAAAGAAGAAGAATATGGAGAAAGCGGAATTGATTTTCGATTGCATTTTAGCTTGTTAGCGTTATGTGTTAGCTAGTTTAGGAGATCATTCACGTCTAGAGAAGCATAATGATTAAGGGTGGAGTAGATGCTCTAGAAAAATTTAATACCTCCATGTTTGGGAGTTATGAAGGATTTTATTTTTTTAAAGGCTTATGGGAGTGCCGGCGTCATCCCTGAATAGGGTGTCTACCAACACTGATAGGAGATTTATTAACACTGTATTCTCAGCTATATTATTTTATATTACTACACATGTACATCTATTTGTGCTTTTCTGAAACCATAAGAAAGTTGATTATGTGTGTCCTCTTCACAATTCCATACTATTTCACCTAATTCTTGCTGCAACCACACGAGTTTATTCAGCGTACGAATGCTGTCTAATACTGAAAGGGTTAGTGGACTACATTTAACCCTTCCAGTTTGAAAACTGTTTCCTATGTTTAGTTTAATCGAATGATTATAAGAAAAACGGGTTTTAAAATTCGGCGCCGGGCTGAAGAGGCTAAGGGTGTCAGCCAGGGTACGACTGCTTCTGAATGCTACACAGTATATTAAACGCTTCAGTGCTTTGAGTTGATTTTGATTTGTGTTATTTGCAAACAGTTTTTTGTCACTCTGAGAGGCTTTTCGCAGCTTATGGTATACCTATGTCTCTCATTATCTCCTGAATACGGTGACATCGTTTTTTATTCAAAGAAAAAAAGAACAAAAGGCATGAGGCCCGCAAAACGTTGTCTTTCTAAGAACTAATACAGGCAAGTACCACAGAAGCTGACAGACATTAAATAAATATTAGTACACAACAACACAAACTGATCGAACATTGACTATATCCTGCTGCCTTGACTTTTGACGGGTTGTTGTCAAATTTGAACCTCTTCATTCTTGGCTGCTCCGAACCTTTTCAGAAAGTTTGGTCTAAATCGAACAAAAGCTGTTGAAGTTGACCTTGCCATGTGACCGTGAACTTTGACCAATGTTTATATCCAAGGGATGGTTGGGGTTTATTGCTCACGTAATGCCACTCGGGAATGAGTGAGGCTGGTCACTTATCTTAAATGTCAGGGCCAACTTGCCTAGCCCCCGGTTCCTACGCTCCTCATGGGGCGCCATAGGATTGGATGAAGGATGGATGTTCCATAAAAACAGGTTAACATATTGGCTGAACCTCAACCGTTCCACGAAGTTTGGTCCAAATCATATCAAAACTGTTTTAGTTATTTTGTTCACACAGGCACACGTAAGTCAGATTCTGAGCTTGCCCTCTGACCTCGACCTTTGACTGTTCTGAAATTCAACTTCCTTCGTTCTTGCCTTTAAGTTGATCTTGCCATGTGACCTTGACCTTTAACCTGTTCTCAAAAACAATGGGTCAACCCCTTGGCTGACGCTCAACCCTCTCACCAAGTTTGGTTTAAATCGGATCAAAACTGTGTTAAAAAAAAACTAACTCTATAACTCATTTCCTCACCTAGATACAACACGGTCGCTTATATGCAATCAGTGAGATATTCAGATGATTCGACGCTAGTCAGCATTTAAAAAGTGAACAAGAGAATCATGTTCAAGCACTTTTAATTATAAGATGCCTACATAAATTTCTGAGGGACATAAACAGAGGGGAAATACAAACTGGGAAAGACAGTTCTAGAACTGACCTGTTGTACGGATAAATGACAGAATTTTGGTTAACTCTTGCATTAGACTGCTGGACAGAAAGGGGATGAAAATGTACTGCCAGACGTGTGCTATGCGCCCAGTGTCGAGGAGAAGGAATGCAAACAGACAGTTCAGAAGGGCAATGACTATTAAAATGATGACAATAAAGAGATGAAACTGCAACAGTTTGGTGAAGTGAGGAGGATGAAGGGAGTCAGTGAGACGAGAGATGATGATGCCTGAGAACATCATAATTTGCAGTGCGAAAATGTGAAAGACACTGCTTCTTGGGAGAGTCTACACACTTTACTGGAGTGACAGAATAGGTTTCTGATACGAGACCGTGATTGGAGAAGCCTAGTGGAGAATAAGTATTGACAGGGTAAGTAGATGTTTTAGTTGCATGGAGAAAGGTCAGACATGCTGCAACTCTCCCCAAGGTGATAAGGGACATGCCTAGGCGCTGAACAAGCTGCTCTAGGTCATTAAAAACAGAAAAGATTTAGGCTTGTTCACCAAGGGGGCCAGTGAATGGAGATAAGAGTCAAAGATGGTAGTGAACATTAAAATTACCTGGTACTGAGATTTCAGATAAGAAAGGCTGTCCACTCTTGAAGTAAAATAGTAAAAATATATTGTAGTCAGTAGAATTAGGGCAATGATAAGCAGGACAGGTTTATTTCGTCAGAGGATGACAGGAGAACCAAAACCATAGTGTAGAGAGTTTAGAACATTCAAGATCAGGAACTCGAGAGCAAGTTAGGTTTTTGCACACAATCATGCAACAGCCACATTTAGCACTGAAACAGATACAGAGAAAGTACGAAGATACAGAGAGTGGCTTGTCTTCATTAGCCTCAGATAGTTGTCTCTGTAATGAATAGAAAGTGAGGTTCAGAGGGGGAGAGGTGTTGTTCATCACACAGGATTTTGGAGGAAAGACTGTGAATGTTGCAGAAATGAACAGAAAGTGTGTCAGGCAAAGGTTCAGGACACCTCATTTGGTTGTCAAAGAGTGGGAAGCTGATGGTGGGGGCATTAATATCACCTTCCCCGGGGGTACTCCAAAGCTAGATGTTGTTATGCCACCTTTTCTTAAAGTTTTAAATGAAGTAAAAAGTGTGATCAGTAATGCTCGCGTAGTTTGGTGTTTCATTCTTAATAATATGAGGCACATTATTAAGATTAGGTGAGTTTTTTTTTATTATTTTTTAAGAGAAGGTTTAAATACGGGTTAGCCTTCATTAACTCCTTCACTACTAAGAGTTTTTTTTAAGCTGATAGCAAAAAAGAATGATAATACAATGATTAACCAATATAAATTACCTCACCCGATTCAGTCGGTTAATCCCTTCACCAACAGAAAACTCTCCTAACCTAAAGAAAAGCAAGAATAAGTTCCAAATGGACGTCACCGTACTGAAGGGGTTACTTTAATCGTAGAGATGGTGCAGCCATTATCATCAAAAACCTGCTTAACTCTGAGGCTCCTGTGACACACTCGCAGCTGAATGAAATCTGCTGGAATAAGCTGGAATAGAATCCTACAACGGATAATGGTGGTATTTTTTCTCTGACTGCTATGATTCACTCAGCCGCACTGAATGACTGGTGTTACCTGGAACAGAAAACTATATGTTTCGACCAGGAATGGTTTGATAACTGGGTTCGAATTTATAAAAAATCCTAACTCATTTTTACGATAAAGTCACAATAACAGTTAACTGTTAGCACAGAATTTTTTTTTTTAGTACATTTTCACTTTAAGTCACTCTAATTTTATGGCAGTGTTTGGTAGCTCTACTGTATTTGTGAAAGTGAGCGAATATACAAGCAATCTTAAACATTAATTTAGCCTAAGAGAACAATAAAGTATTCTCTAGTGATGATTAACAGTCTTTTATTTCTAGGTGTCTTACTTTGGGCCTAACTTCACAGTCTCTTTCCTAAGACCCGACTGTACTCCGACGTGCCACACATCTTTACATCTCACCACTTCGGCACCATTACCTACCATCCCCATTTGAATACATGTTCGATTAAGGACTGTTGCACTGGTATTAAAGGGGATATTTTTATGACATGTTGGTAGGTCGTCTGGAAAATCAGAAAGTCTGTTTTAACTAATTTCAGTTCATCAGACTGTTGTCTAACCTAGTGTGGGATCGAACTCTCCTCAATTCAGACAAGAAACTTTCGCTCTAATCACTCAACCACCACCTCAGAGTCGAGACTAGTAGTCTGTTCCAACTAATGGCAGACAGTATTATTCAGCAGGGTAAGTCGTAACGAGCCCAAGTATTTACCATATGAAAGCAGAAGGAATTTATTTAGGTTATCACAAAACGATTTGGTTCAGCAGAGCAAAGTTCTAGCAGCGAGGGGCTAATGGAAGCAATTTTAAATCCTTTACCTGCCCGGGAATTAACTCTTATGCATAAAATGATCCGTGAATAGCCCTAATATAATCCTGAGTGTGTCCATTGTTCAAGAGTGTGTTAATACTTATCTAATCTGATGTTGAACTATGTGCTGGGGACACAGATGAGAGGGGGAGAGGCAGGTGGAGTGAAGAAAGTGGAGCATGTGGGTCTGGAATGGAGGAGAGGTAGGAAAGCGGGTTTGAAGAGGAAAGGGTATGTAGTAGGGGAAGAAGTGGGCGGGGGGTGTATGTAAGAGTGTCGGTAGAACTGAAAGGATGTAGAAGAGGAGGTAAGAGGGAAGGGAAGGAAGAGGACTATCCTGGTCTTTAACGAACGGGATAGTTTCTTTATAATAAACAGCCTCGATAGGACGAATAGGTCTGTCGCCGTTTGCATTCTTTTGTACTCCTTTGTTCATCTTTGAGGAGGGGAGGAGAGGTAGGAGCGGAAAGGAGAAAGAGGGGAGAAGAAATAGGAGTGGAGGGGAGGAAGAAGGGGCGGTAGGTAAGGGGAAAGAGAGAGGACTAAGAGGGAAAGAAGAGGTAGGGGAGGCAGGGGCGAACAAGGGAGGAGAAGAGGTAGGAGGGAAGGGAAAAAGAGAAGGGAAGTAGCAAGCGAGGAAAGGAAGGGAAAGTGGGAGGAAAAGAAGATGGGAGGAGATACAGAAGAGGAGATTTGAGAGAGGGATAGGGTCGTAGGTGGGAGGTAGAAGGGGTGGAATGAATGTAGGGGGTTAGAGCAGGAGGGGAAGGAGGAAGACGGGAGGGGAGATAGGAGGGAAAGTTTGGAAGGGAGGGAGAGAGAGAGAGAGAGAGAGAATGTAGAAAATTATGATAAAGAGAAAGAGAATCAGGAAAGGTGATTAGGAAGTGCAGAAGGAAGGAAGGAAGGACTAAGGACTGAAGAATAAGGATAAGATGGAAGGATAAGCATATTTTTCCATTTCTTCACATTGTCAAGAGGTATATTAACCTCTTCACAGCGAGGACATCTTTTTGAATGGTTATTGCCTATCTTCAAACGTTATTCTTCAGGTCAAGGAGACCACTGCAACTACAAGAAGAGAGTACACCCTTCATTAACTTCTTCACCGTTACGGGGTCCTTTCCATAGTGAATATACTCGTCCAATGGTAGCCCCAGTGAGATGAAAATACACCATCGAGGGGAAGGCTAACATCCAGGTTTCTATGATCAACTCTCAGCTTTATAAAATCGTCTGGCGTCAACTGGAATACAGGAATTACTGAATGAAATTTGACTGTGAGGTTTTATTGAAGATGTTAAGTTCAGTTAGACTGACTTAGTTGAGGTTAGAGTTCAGATAGATTTAGCTGAGAGTAAGTTAGATTAAGCAAGGTTAACTATAAGCAGCTTTATTTGTGTGTGTGTGTTACTATACATAACGTTAGTTTTTTTTTTTCTTGATTATTGAAGTCGCCTACATAAAAGGCAGTAGTTGTTCTATGTATTTTTTTATGTACTCGTAGTTTATAAAACAACAACAACAACAGGAGCAGCAGCAAGACAAGCAGCAACAGTAAAACGTCAACAACGGTAAAATCCGTCCACAAGCAACAGATTCCCACGCAGCTAATTAGCGTCACTGCCACCTTTTCAATGCCGTTGTTAATTCTTTTATCACATTTTAATTAGATGCCGGTAGTCAAGGCTATTATGTTTGTATTTTTCGGATGGCATGGAGATTAAAAGTTATGTATTGAGTGACGTACCTGTGTGTGTGTGTGTGTGTGTGTGTGTGTGTGTGTGTGTGTGTGTGTGTGATGCGCGTCTGTTTGTATATGTATGTATGTGTGCGTGTGTAAATGTCTTGGTCGTGTAATTCTCTGAGTGTAAGTGACACGTTTGTGTGTGGGAGGAGGAGGGATGTGGTGTGGGTGTGTATGTGTGGGTGTCATTATTATGCTTGCGCCTGTGCGTGTGCAAGTGTGTAAGCATCACTTCCTTGTTTGTGTGTGTGTACGTGTGTGTATGCTTGTTAGTGTTAGTGTAGGCATTCTCACCCCTTAACCTTTCACTCAGGATTAGTTCATTCATATACCGGTGTTCATTCACTCCCTTCCTGTGAATGAATAAATAAGTGTGAATGAATGTGTATTAAGAAGATGTGAATGAATGTATGATAACTAGATATTAATGAATGTGTACAATAATCAGGTGTGACAATACATGCTACATTAAGTGTGAGTTTAATATATGTAATGACAGATATGAATGAATAAATAGGTAAGGTATGCATATTTATTGTTCTTGTGACCCCAGACTCATCTGAAACATGAAACCAAGGAGTACTGGCTGAAGTCACCCATGTTTGCGGTCCCTTATCTTCTTTTCGAGGGATAAGGTGTGACTTGAGGAACGTTAGTATAACACGTCAGAGGAGCCGGCCGGCAATATTGGTGCCAACAAGTGAGGGTGTTTCTCTCCAGCACTTGGTGTGAATGAATGTACGTAGTAACATTTCCGAAAGAACAGATGTAATTAGAAATTGTGAATGAGTATGTGGTATAAGCACGTGAATGAACGGACAGTTGTAATAACCATATGCGATTGAGTTAGGTGGGCATGCCTACATTCATCTCACTTGTAACAATTTACTGAGTGACAGGCCAAGTGGTTTCCTGTACTCCAGGAATTCATCATTCAACCCAGCTAATTATTAAATGGGATTCTGGTGGCCTAGTGGGTTAAGCAGCTCCAAATGGATGTGGTCCATACGGATTCAAGTCCAGGAATTCGTTGAAGATTGTTAGTTCTACCAATATTATATCCCTTAAGGACGAGTGACTAGTCAACCTTGGAATAAATATCTAGCCTATACAATGTAACCCTGGGTCCATGCGTTCCTGATAGGACAATACAGGACTGGGTGATGAATAATGGATGTCAGTAAAAGGCGAACAGATGAATTTTTGGTAATGAGTGAAGGGATATGAATCGTGTATTGTGCGTGAGCAGATGGATAGGCACGTAGGAGCAGAAAGGAAGGAATCCAAAGACTTCTGTCATCATCATCATCATCGTCGTCGTCGTCGTAGTAACCACCTCTCTCTCTCTCTCTCTCTCTCTCTCTCTCTCTCTCTCTCTCGTCTCTCTCTCTCGTCTCTCTCTCTCGTCTCTCTCTCTCTCTCTCTCTCTCTCTCTCTCTCTCTCTCGTCTCTCTCTCTCTCTCGTCTCTCTCTCTCTCTCTCTCTCTCTCTCTCTCTCTCTCTCTCTCTCTCTCTCTCTCTCTCTCTCTTTCTCTCTCGTCTCTCTCTTTCTCTCTCTCTCTCGTCTCTCTCTTTCTCTCTCTCTCTCTCTCTCTCTCTCTCTGGGGAGCGCCGTAGCTCAGTAGTAGGGTGTCGGGTTCGAGACCGTGAGGTCGAGAGTTCGCCCCCCTCCCTGGTGTCTGCCGTGCCGGGAGGGATAGCGCTCTCCCCTCACCCTAGCAGGGCTATATGATCTAATAAGGTCTAGCTCGGGGGATTATTCCTCTCTCTCTCTCTCTCTCTCTCTCTCTCTCTCAGCATAACAAATCAAGCACCGGATTCACAAATGAACGTAAGAAACATTTATGATAAGAAAGTTTTTGTTGGACGACCCACTGACCCAGGACGTTTGTGCTGCCTTCTTATGTTGTCCTTCCTACAAATAACTCACACTTTCGTCGGGACGCGGATCACCACATTCATTAGTCCAATAATCAATTTGCACCGAAGTACTGTGCGTCATTTTGGTTTCATTCTTGATACTTGTCATTTTTTATAGCTTGGAAATTTCCTGTCTTGTTGTAAAGGCTAATGAAGGCTGTCTCTAACCCCTTAAGTTTAAAATGTCTCTCCCAAGCTGACAAGACAGTTTTTGAGATAGAATACAATATGAACTACTTCCTCGTGCTGAAGGGGACTGAAGCGGTGAATGGACACGTCTGGTGGTGGCGAGGTTAAAAGCAGTCTCCATTCACACCTTCACCACGATGTTCACCATTTTATTCTTTCTTGCTACCTCCAGACAATTTTATAGTTAGGGTAAGGCAGACATCTCGTGGTCAATGCGTCTGAAGTATAATTACCTTCACTACAAAAAAAAAAAAAAAAAAATAGAATAGTGTGTTAAAAACAAGATAAATCAGGCAGTAGAAGGAATATGCTCTCCTCGCGGTATCAGCAGTATTACATTTGGCATTGGCAAGACTCAAACAGACTGGCGTTAGAAGGAGTAGATTAGTCTGGCGGTAGCAGGAGTAGATTTGGCTGGCGGTAGCAGGAGTAGATTAGGCTGGCGGTAGCAGGAGTAGATTAGGCTGGCGGTAGCAGGAGTAGATTAGGCTGGCGGTAGCAGGAGTAGATTAGGCTGGCGGTAGCAGGAGTAGATTAGGCTGGCGGTAGCAGGAGTAGATTAGGCTGGCGGTAGCAGGAGTAGATTAGGCTGGCGGTAGCAGGAGTAGATTAGGCTGGCGGTAGCAGGAGTAGAATAGGCTGGCGGTAGCAGGAGTAGATTAGGTTGGCGGTAGCAGGAGTAGATTAGGCTGGCGGTAGCAGGAGTAGATTAGGCTGGCGGTAGCAGGAGTAGATTAGGCTGGCGGTAGCAGGAGTAGATTAGGCTGGCGGTAGCAGGAGTAGATTAGGCTGGCGGTAGCAGGAGTAGATTAGGCTGGCGGTTGCAGGAGTAGATTAGGCTGGCGGTTGCAGGAGTAGATTAGGCTGGCGGTAGCAGGAGTAGATCAGTCTGGCGTGAACTGGAATGACGTAAATATGGAGGTTGTAAGTGTAAAATAGTTAGGCAACAGCAACAAAGAGAAAGGTGTTCGTTGTGAAATGATCGCTTCTTACGGTGGTGGTGTCGTGGTGGGCTGTATACTCTCCGACTTTTGTTAATTTCCTTGTTCCTTTTTTTTTTTTTCAATCCATCGTTTCTTACTTTTCCTCTGCCCTTTTTCTCCTCATGTTCACTTATTGGGTTTTTCGTCATCTCCTTCTCTTCCTCGTCTTCCCCTTCCTTTCCGCTTCATCTTCCTTTTACTTCCGTCCCATTCTCACACAAGGTGGATAGAACGTAGTAGAGTTAACTTTTTTTTTTTTGTAACACATAACCTCATTATAGGCCAGTAGATTTTTTTTTATATCTACACTACCTGTGCACTCATCGTCTTCCCCTTCCTCCTCGTCGTCTTCTTCCTCCTTGTCGTCTTCTTCCACCTTGTCCTCCTCTTCCTCCTCGTCTTTCTCTTCCTCTTCCTCCATCACAAATGTTCATGTCTGGGTCAACATTGAAAGCTCGGGCTAGGAGAAGGGCTGAACAGGAGAAGAATGGAGATGTGGCTGGAGAGAAAGCAGAAAAGAGAAGGGGTGAGGAAGGGAAGAGAGGCGAGAGGAATGAAGAGAATGATGAGAGGAAGGGAGGGGAGAGCAAGATAAGGAGAGACGAGGGGAACTAAAGAGGAGAAGGAGACGGGCAGAAAGAGGAAGAAGTGGAAAAAAGAAGAGGGAAGGGAAAGGGAGAGAAAGGTAAGAGCAGGGAGTGGAAATAGAGAAGGGGAGAGTAGGGGAGAGGAGGGGAAGGGCAAAGCATGGAAGAGAGGATAAGGAAGGACAAGTAAGGAGGAGAAGCTACCTGGAAAGGGAAGTGGGGAATGGAGGGAAAGGAGAGGGAAGGAAATGAGAAAAAAGAAATAAGAATAGAGGGAAGGGAGGAGTGAGGAAGGAAAGAGAGGAAAGAAAGGAGGAGGAGAAGGGAAGGTGCAAGAAAGGGAGAGGAGGAAGGGAAATTTGAAATGGGAGGGTAGGAGAACAGGGAAAGGAGGGGACAAACGGGAAGGGACAAGACTGGAGTAAGAGTGAAAGCAAGGAAGGGACGGGAGTGAAGGGACAGGAAGAAGCTGTGGAAAGGAGGCGGGGTCAGAGGAGGGAACGAGGGAAAAAACAGTTCAAGGGAGGAAAGGGAAATCAAAGAAAAAAGAGGAAGAGGAATGGAGGGAAAGGAGAGAAGTAAGAAGGGAGGACGGAAGAGGAGGGGTTGGAAAAGACGAGTAAGGAAAGAGTAAGGATAGAAGGAGGAGGGATGGGGAAGGGAAGAGAGGAAGAAAGAGAAGGAAGAAAAAAGAGAAGAATTAAGTTGGGAGGAAGGAGAAGAGTTAGGCATGAAGGATAGGGAGAAGGGAGAAGAGGAGGAAAGGGGGCATGTTGTTGTCAAACTAGTGAAGCGTATTATCCTTTATTCTTGTTATTCATTGACGTGCTGAATCATAATTATCCTTTATTCATGCCATTCATTGGCATGCCTTATATTAACCTAGTCACCATGTAAAGACTTATTCATTTATTTATCTCAGGCTACAACAAGATGTTTACGTTCATGTTTATGCTGAAGGAAATGTTAGTCGTCCAAAGGTCGAATATTTCTCGATTAACCTTTCGAACGTTTGAATTTTCCTCAGAAAAGAAGAAATTTGGATATAAACTGGAGGACATACCTTGATGCGTCCTTGGCAGGGATGTAGTTAATGAGCAGGTGCAGTTAAAGAGCTGATGTCAGTATACTGATAAGTGTTTTGAAAGACATCAACATCGTCATCATCATCATTATCATCATCATCATCATCATCATCATCGTCGTCGTCGTCGTCGTCGTCGTCTTCATCATCACTACCCTTTTTCCCACCATACGGATGGGGCAAGAACGATTCAGAAAAAGCAAAGTTAAACACAAATATGTATACTGTACAGGGTAAATTTTCAACACAGTACCCACTGCAGTCAAGCTGTATGAAATAGGCAGACAAACAGAAAAGTAGAGTGATATATTTATATTACAATCTCTCTCTCTCTCTCTCTCTCTCTCTCTCTCTCTGTTAGAAGGTCTGGGTGTGAGTCAGAGTGAGTCACCGCGAGGGGAGTAGGGAGAAGAGGGGGACGTGGGTAGTGAAGGGAGTGGGGGGGAGAGGTGGGACAAAGAAAACAGGAAGTCGAGAGAAATGTAAGGAGATGGAGAGGTAGAGAAAGGACGAAAAAGAGAAAGAAAAGAGGAAGAGAGGGAGATGGAAAGAGGAAACGAAGCACTACCGTTGTGAACTATGCTACAAAAACCTGAACTTGTTTATGGAATATGTATACCTGTGTGTGTGTGTGTGTGTGTGTGTGTGTGTGTATGTATATATATATAGACATTAATGGCAAACAAGTGGTGACTTTGACTTTCTGAAGGCATGTTAACGTGAGAAATTCACGAACATAAGAGAAAAAAAAAACAAGAACACATTACCTAAAGACGTTCAGAATGTGAGAACTTGGGGAGACTTACAGTATACATGAACTAATACTTCTGCATACGCTGTTAATCTATTCTCTAAGTTGGGCTCCTTCGTTCACAACATTATTACCTTAACATGTCCTATTGCTACAGTACGGCCTGTGGACCCTCTAAAGAAACGACGGTGAGCTGCTGACTGGGAAGCCTTCAGACAGTGCTTGTTTGATTTTCCCTGGAATGATTATTGCTTCCATGGCCGACAGCCATCTGAATGTGCCTTGCGCATTATGTAGGTTATTCTTTGGGCATGGAAACATACGTTCCTTTCTCGTATCCAAATGACTAATGCAAAAAAAACAAAAAAAAACTTTGATTTACTCACGCTTGTTCTAGTGCTGTCCACAACAAAAAGGCGGCCTGCAAAAGACATCGGAGCCAACCCAGTCCTGAATCTCATCTCTTTTATGTTTCTGCCCGGAATCGTGCGTAGTACGAGTGTTCTTCTCTCTGCAAAGCATCATTTCAATCGTACTAAATGCTCTGAACCCTCCAACGAGAATTCTTCCCGCTCCTTCTGGTACCATGCCAAAAACCTTTCTAATAACTTTATCTCATCATCCTTCCCTCATCATTTCCACTCTGATGGCTCTGTGGCGGGGGGGACACAACCTGGCCGCATTATGGGGTGGTACTACTACTCTGCGGCCAGGTTGTGTTAGGAAGAATACTGCCACCGTATTCCCTGCGTGTCGTAAAAGGCGACTAAAAGGGGCGGGGTGAGGGGACTAGGGACCCCCTCCTCTGTTTTTTAGTTCCTAAAAAGAGACAGGCCATAGAAAGGGATGGGGGATGGAGTTATCCCCGTACCCTGAAGATTGGGTCTATGAATGTGCGTGGATGTAGTACGATTGAGGCTAAAAGGGAGGAGATTGGGAGAATGTTTGTGAGAAGAAAGTTGGATGTGTTAGCTTTGAGTGAAACGAAGATGAAAGGGAAGGGGGAATCTATGTTTGGAAGTGTGAATGGAAGATTGTCAGGTGTTGATAGAGGAAGGGCAAGAGAAGGTGTGGCCTTGTTAGTGAGTCCGGAAGTACAGCAGTGTGTGATTGAATGGAAGGAGGTGTCATCGAGACTGATGTGGGTGAAAGCGAAATTTGAACGTGAGTTGTGGGTGTTTGTGAGTGCATATGGGCCTGGTAGTGAAAGGGATGAACAAGAGAGGGAGTCTTTCTGGAAAGATGTTGATGAGTGTCTGCAGAGTTTTGGAGCGAATGTGAATGTGGTAATGATGGGAGATCTGAATGCTAGAGTGGGAAATGTAGCAGTTGAAGGCGTAGTTGGTATGCACGGTGTGCCTGGAAGAAATGAAAATGGGGAACGAATGATAGCGATGTGTGTTGAGCGAGAGATGGTGATTGGGAATACGCTGTTTGAGAAGAAAGATATTTATAAGTATACATGGGTGAGACAGGAGGGTGGAAGGGTTGTTGATAGAGCTTTGATGGACTATGTGGTTGTGTCTAGGGATGTAATAGGAAGATTGTTGGATGTGAGAGTTCTAAGAGGGGAGGGTGGAGGTATGTCTGACCACTACCTGGTGGAGGGAAAGTTAAGAGTAGGTAAGAGATGGGTGAGAGCTAGGAGGGTTAGGTGTGGCAGGGAGGTTTTGAAAGTGATTGAGTTGGATAAAAGAGAGAAAAAGATAGAGTATCAGGAGAAATTGAAAGATGAGTGGAACGCAGTGAAAGATCGGGAAAATGGCAGCGTGGAGGAGGAATGGCAGTTGTTTAAGAGTGCTGTGGTGGGGCATGCAGAAGAGGTGTGGTGTGAGACGTGTGGGTGGTGGTGTAAGAAAAGGAAGTGAATGGTGGTGCGAGGAAGTAAGTATGGCTGTGGCCGAGAAGAGACGTGCATATGAAGTGTGGCTGCAGAGGAAGGATGAGATGTCATATGAAAGGTATAAGGAAAAGAGGAATAGAGCGAGAAGGGCTGTGCGTGATGCTAAAGTGGCAGCAGATGAGAGGTGGGGTAGGCGGCTGACAGAGAATTTTCAACAGAATAAGAAAATGTTTTGGAAGGAGGTGAAAAGGGTGCGAAAGGGAGAGTCTGGGAAGGAAGAACGAGTAAAAGCAGAGGATGGAGTGATGTTAACTGAGATGGATGCAGTAAGGAAGAGATGGGCAGAGTATTTTGAAAGATTATTAAATGTAGAGGAGGAAAGGGTGGCTGAGATTGTGGCGGATGGAAGGGTGCAAGGAATAAATGTGTTGGGAGAGTTGAATGACTCCTTGATCACGAAGGAGGAAGTGGAGAAGGCAGTAAAGGAGATGAAAACAGGGAAAGCTGCAGGTATGGATGGGTGTGGTGTGGAATGCCTGAAGGGTGGTGGAGTGACTATTGTTGACTGGTTAGTAAGATTGTTGAATGTGTGCTTTGAGAAAGGTATGGTGCCAATTGACTGGGCAAGTGCTTGTGTGGTCCCGTTGTATAAAGGCAAGGGTGATAAGTATGAATGTACTATCTTTAGGGGTATAAGTCTGTTGAGTGTTGTAGGTAAGGTGTATGGTAGAGTGTTAATTATGAGAGTTAGAGAGGGTACAGAGGGAGTGATTAGTGATGAGCAGTGTGGCTTTAGGAGAGGGAGGGGATGCGTTGATCAGGTGTTTGCTGTGAGACAAGTGTGTGAAAAGTATTTAGCGAAAGGCAAGGATGTGTTTTGGGCATTTATGGATTTAGAGAAAGCGTATGATAGAATTGATAGGGAGGCTTTGTGGACTGTTTTAAGATTGTATGGACTTGATGGTAGGTTACTAAAAGGGGTGAAAAGTTTTTATGTAAATAGTAGAGCATGTGTAAGAGTGGGAAATGCTGTGAGTGATTGGTTTCCCGTGAGAGTGGGGCTGCGACAGGGATGTGTGATGTCACCTTGGTTGTTTAATATTTACATGGATGGTGTTGTAAGGGAGGTGAATGCAAGAGTTTTAGGTGATCTGAGTCTGGCAAATGTTGATGGTGGAGATTGGAATCTGAAGCAGCTGCTGTTTGCAGATGATACTGCACTGGTGACCGATTCAGAGGAGAGATTGAGACAGTTGGTAGAGGAGTTTGGAAGGGTGTGTGAAAGGAGGAATTTGAAAGTAAATGAGAATAAGAGTAAAGTGATGAAGTGTACGAGGTTGATAGATGGTAGGGGGATGAATATAGTTTTGAATGGTGAGTTGCTTGAGGAGGTAGATTGTTTTAAATATCTAGGGTCACATGTTGCTGTGGATGGAAGAATAGATGCAGAAGTGATATTTAGAATAAATGAAGTAGGAAAGGTGCTGGGAGGAATGAAAAAAGTGTTTAAATGTCGTTAGCTTAGAATGGATGTAAAGAGAAGGCTGTATGAGGGTGTTGTGGTACCGACTGCATTATATGGGGCTGAAACATGGAATATGGGTGTAGCAGAGAGGAAAAGTTTGAATGTAATGGAGATGAGGTGTCTGAGGAGTATGTGTGGAGTGACGCGTATGGATCGGGTGCGAAATGATGAAGTGCGAAGGAGAACTGGAGTTGTTCAGGAGATGGCTGGTAGAGTTGAGCAGAGGGTGTTGCGATGGTTTGGGCATATGGAGAGAATGGATAATGAGCGATTGGTGAAAAAGATAACTAGATCTGATGTGAGAGGTGTAAGGCTGAGAGGAAGACCACGAATAGGATGGATGGATAGTGTGAAGAGAGCGCTGGATGCGAGAGGAATGTCTGTTGAGCAAGGAAGAGTGGCTGTGCATGACAGAAATAAATGGAGAGAAACTGTGAATAAATAAGTGATGACGCAGCCCTGAGGGGATATTCTCCCGCATTTGGTCTGATCAGCTCGTCAGGTCAGGTGCGGGTAAGGGGATGGGTATGTTATGATGTGGCAGGGGTAAACCAGTTCTGCTGTTGGGCCCTGCTGCGGATGTCACTGATTGCATTGCGCAGTTGACCCTTGTGCGGTGTGGTGCGGTGAGGATCTGTCCGTTCTCCCCTTTGGGGCTAAGATGTGAATGAATGTGTTTAAATGGATGAGTAAATGGAGAGTGTGTCGTCCTGTCTCGGCTACCTCCCTTTCCTTGGGGGAAGCAGCCTAGGTATATAGATAGATAGATAGATAAAGCACAACTCATCGCTAGAACTTTCTCCTCCAGTTCCACCTTAGACGATTCCAGTGGTGTTCCTCCATCATTTCCCCCTCTGACTTTCCCTTGGCTAACGTTAAAATGTCTTCATTTGATGAATTTTCTGCCATCACAGGCCTCAATACTAATAAGGCAAATGGGCCTGATGGAGTCCCTCCCGTTGTCCTCAAGAACTGTGCATCTGTGCTTACACCCTGCCTAGGTAAACTCTTTCGCCTTTGTCTATCAGCTTGTACCTTTCCTTGTTGCAAGAAGTTTGCTGTCATTCAGCCTTTCCCAAAGAAGAGTGACCATTCCCAACCCTTTAACGATCGCCCAATTGCTTTAGCCTCCTGTATCTCAGATGTTTTCGAGTCTAAAAAAAAAAAAAAATAAGACACATTTTTCCTATTACATCTTTCTTTCTTATCGTCAGTATGGGTTCCGTCAGGGATCCTCCACTGGCGATCTTCTCAACTAACTTTCATTCCAGGTCATCCTCCTTTTGGGACTTTGGCGAAAGATTTGCCATTGCACTTGACATCTCAAAGGCTTTCGATCGAGTCTGGCATAAATCTTTAATTTCCAAACTGCCCTCTTACGGTTTCTATCCTTCTACCTGTACCTTCATATCTAGCTTCCCTTCTGGTCATTCTATAGGTACTGTTGTAGACGGTCACCGTTCTTATCCTAGATCTGTCAACAGTGGTGTTGCTCAGGGCTCTGTCCTATCACTAGCTCTCTTCCTTCTATTCATCAATAACCTTCTAAGCTGTACATCTAACTCTATCCACTTGTATGCTGATGATTCCACCCTTCACCTATCCATTTGCTTCCCGCAGCGTCCATTTCAGCAGTTACTGTAACAGAGGTCGGCAACCTGCTGCTCTTTTAGGACACTTTTGCGGCTCCAGGAGTTTCATAATCACTTATTCTTTCAGAAAGAAGGCATCATACTACTATATTAAAGCATACTGAATAAATTACAGAACACATTATTATATTTTGATTCGCACTGTGAATATAAGTAGATCGGCCAATATCACCGTAATGCTTTGTTTAGATTTAGAAGTACTGTAATATCGGTTTATGAGAATTTTTTTGTATTGCGACCCCGAGAGTACTACATTTTTATGAAACTTTAAAATAGGCTAAATGGCTCTTCTTGCTTTAAGGGTTCCTGACCTCTGTACTATAACAAACAAGGGATGAGGCTATGACACACCTGATGTCCGACTTGACTCATATCTCTGGCTGGGGTAAAAGTAATCCTGTTGCTTTTAATGCATCAAAAACACAGTTCTTACACCTCTCAACCCGACAAAATCTTCCACAGGAGTACCTGCTAATGCTTAATAATATCCAGCTCAACCCTACATCATCATTAAACATTCTTGGGGTTTCATTCTCTCGGGGTTTATCTTGGAAAGATCATATTACATTTGTAAAATATGCTTCCAAGAGATTAGGTGTGCTAAGCCGACTCCGTACCTTCTTTACTCCTGCACATTTGTTTACTTTATACACGGATTTTGTTCCCTCCTGTGTAGAGTACAACTCTCATGTGTGGGGACGCTCCCTACATACAGCTCTTCTCAACAAGATGGAGTCAAAGGCTTCTCGTCTCACTATCTCTCCTCGTACTAGCTTCCGTCAACCTTGGGTCTCTTCGCCTGACTGATGCATCTTTTTCTCTTTTCTATCGCTCCTTCAATGGTCACTGCTCCTCTGAACTGTCTGCTTGCATCCCCCCCACCATTACGACGGGCACATAGCACCCGTCTAACAACGAGCTCTCATTTCTTTTCTGTTCAGTTCTCTAATGCAAGAGTTAACCGTTACTCCCGGTCTCTCATGTATGCAACAGATCATCTCTGGAACTGTCTCCCACTGTCTGTATTTCCTACTTCCTATAATCTCCAGTCTTTCAAAGGCAGTGTGTCCAGGCATCTCGAAATGAACAGATCATGAATTTAGCTTTCTGTTGTAATGCTTTTTTGTTCTTGGAAACGGTTTACGGGCTCCTAGCTTTTGGTTCTTTCTTCCTTGCATTTAAGAAAAATTACTCTGCGAGGGTGCTGCGGAAAAGATGCCAGTCATTCATGAGTCTTTCACGGACATTATTTTGAAATCTGGAAATTTGTTGTACCCGTGAGACAGATGTCGTTTCTGTTGCTTAACACCAATTTGTCTGTCCAAGTAGGCCCGTCGACCACATGTAAGCAACGGCTTCTGTGGGACCATCCTACAGGTAGAGTACAGTCCATACACCGTGTTGGGATCTGGTGCCCCTTGTGATAAACATTGGCTCACCAGAGTCGGAGCATGGACCTTCTCAAGGCTAGATGCTGAGAAATATGAGATTGGGCAGCCTGGCAGATAGCACAGCTACTCCACCCGGGGTGCACAGCAACACCACGTGTATGCTTCTCGTCAACCCCTCTCAGGTGGCTGTAAAGAACACTGACTAAATCACTCAGTCAACCATAGAAAAAAAAAAAATAAATAAATAAAGGAATCATCTGCCAAGAAATGCATGACATTGCTCTAAGTTTTGTTTTTATATGCAAATTCAGTACAAGTACTGTATTTGCTTGTATTTGTAACATATGAAAACATTACAGAACAACCAGACAATAGAACACGTCCAGACTGAAGTTGTCCCGTTCCGCAATCACGTCAGAAGCAGAGTAAAACACTTTCCCTACTGAGATGGCTGTTTTGGCATCATGTGGTTCCCCGCCCATCTGCTGGTACTTATGACTGTCTTTTTTTTTTTTTTTTCATTTTTTAGACTATGAAACTATTTTAAAAACCTATATCGAAAATCAGAAAGATTTCTTGAAATTCTAGACTCAGGTAGACGCACAATAATTTTCAGGCAGGTCGGCTAACAAGTCAAGCCGTGAGACTGTGACAACGAGCGATCGTAAAAAGAACAAAAAGAAACAGAACAGAGTTAGAATATTTTCCCTTTCAGAAGCGTAAGCCAATCACTTACGCAATTTATTCAACCAAACAATCCCAAGTGGTGCTGGGAACACTAAATGGTACGCGCTTTGACACAAAGCAACATTTACAAGGCAAAACAATACTTGTTTCATACACTGTGTAAGTTGATTTTACTAGCGAAGTAATTAGGTGTAGCACTAACCCAGAGGTGGCACACACACACACACACACACACACACACAACACACAACACACAACACACAACACACAACACACAACACACACACACACACACACACACACACACACACACAACACACAACACACAACACACAACACACACACACACACACACAGAGGAATGGTAAAAGAGAAATTAATAACATCACCCATAACACAAGCATCTGTTGTGATACCGGGGTACAGGGGAGAGAGGAAGGGACGAATAGAGAGAGGAAGGAAGCGAGGGGAGGGGAGAAGAAAGAAAGGTGAAAAGGAGGGAAGAAGGGGAAGAGAAGGCGATAGGAAGGAGAGGAAGGGAAGGGAAGGGGGAAGAGGTAGGGGAGGGGTGAGAAGAAGTCGATATTTAGATTCCAACAAGTGAATCATTTCTTCCCCTTCCCCTTCCCTTCCCATCCCCCCTCCCCTCCCTCTTCTCCTTCTCCTTTCCCTTCCCTTCTCACGCCTCCCTTCCCCTCCCTCTTCTCCTTCCCCTCCCTCTTCTCCTTCCCCTCCCTCTTTTCCTTCCCCTCCCTCTTTTCCTTCCCCTCCCTCTTCTCCTTCCCCTTTCCCTTCCCTTCCCACTCCTCCCCTCCCCTCCCCTCCCCTCCCCTCACCTCACCTCACCTCTTTCTTACCTCTCCCCTCCCCTCTCCTTCTCTCTGCTCTCCCCCCTTCTCCTCCCCCTCCCCTCACGTGATTCCACCATTGACCCTGACACTGATATTTGTGTTTGGGAAGGGGGAGGGGGAGGGGGAGGGGGAGGGGAAGAAAAAGGTGGGTGAAGGAAGAGGGAGGAAGCGAGAGGAAAGAAATAACAAGCGATGAGGAAATGAAAAGAGAAAAACAAAGTTGTGGAAAGGAGGAGAAGTAGGGGAAGGAGGGGAGAGAAGATAGTTAGATTTAATGAGGAAGAATAAGGAGGAGGAGGAGGAGAAAATTCGAAGAAATGTGTGTTGAATCATGGCAACAATAATGATATGAGGAGGAGGTGAAGGATTAGGATTAAGAGGAGGAGGAGGAGGAGAAAGTGAGAGAGTGCATTCAGTCTCCTCTGTAACAAGAAAGAAAGGACGAAGGAAGTGTAAATGAAGGAAGAGAAAAAGGAAGAGTGCGTCAAGGCATCTTAGCAAAGGGGCAGACAGAGACGGGAGAAAAGAGAATGAGGAGAAGGAGAGAGAGAGAGGAAGAGGAGAGAGGATAAAGAGGAAGAGGAAGGAGGAAGAATGTGTTAAGTCATCCCAGTAGCAAGAGAGAGCGCAGCCTCACTTCAAGGTCATGCATCTCTTCTTTAGTTTGACTGAGTGGAAGGAGGAAGAGGAGGGGAGGAAGTGGGGAAAGGAAGAGGGGTAGGAGATAAGGAGGGAAGGAAGTGGAGAAAGGAAGGGGGGCACGAGATGAGGGAAAGGGGAAAAATACAGAGAGAAGGAGAGAAAGAAGGAGGGCGGAGAGAAGGAGGGGAAGAAAGGAATGGTGAAAGGAGAGGAGTTTGGGGACGGAAACGAAGAAAGAAGGAAGGAAGAGCAGAAGACAAGAGGAACGCAGGAAAGGAGGGAGGCAATGAGAGAAGGAGGGAGGGAGAGAAGGGAGGGAAGGAAAAGACTGGGGAGGGAGGGAATATGAGGACAAAGAAGGGAAGAGAAGAAAGAGGAAGGAGGGTACATATGAAGGGAACGTTTGATGGAGGGAGGAAGGGAGAGAAGAAAAGACGAAAATTAGAAGAGAACAGGTATAAAAGAAAATAAAAGGAAAAGAGAGAGAGAGAGAGAGAGAGAGAGAGAGAGAAAGGACGGAGGTGTGTAGGAAGGGAGACAGGAAAGGAGAGAGGTAAGTAGAGATAGAAAAAGGAGATCAAGAAGGAGAAAGGCAGGGCGAGGAGGAGGGAGGGAGGAGGAAGGTATGGGAAGGTTGGGAGAGGCAGGAAGGGAAGTAGGCAGGACAGGAAGAAGGGCGACAGGGAGGGAGAAAATAGGGAAGGCAGGAAGGGTGTTTGGAAATGGAGGAGAGAGGCAAGTAGGTAAAGTGAAAAACAGGGAGATAGGCAGGGAAAGGGAAAAGGATGAGGTGCAGAGGCAGGGAGGAAACAGGGAATGAGGTGTAGAGGCAGGGAGAAAAGAGGGAATGAGGTGTAGAGGCAGGGAGAAAAGAGGGAATGAGGTGTAGGGGCAGGGAGAAAAGAGGGAATGAGGTGTAGGGGCAGGGAGAAAAGAGGGAATGAGGTGTAGGGGTAAGGAGGAATGAGGGAATGAAATGTAGGGCCAGAGGAGAAAGGGGATATGAGGTGTATGGGAAGGAGGAGGAGGAGGAACGGGGTACAGAGGCAGGAAGGAAGGAGGTATGGAGTACATAGGAAGTATATGTAACAGGAGGACTACTGGCTCATAACAGGTTTATCATAAGGGGTCAAGCTACTGTAATTGCTGTAAGCTGAAGGTATAGCCAAAGTGTTTGAGAAAAGAAAGAATCGAGGCACAGAACACCTTTGATAGCCGCATCCATCCCCGCAATAATGTAAGGGGGAAGAAAATAATCGTTTACGCAGGAGGCGCAGTAGCGAACCCCGGGGGTCCCATCCTATGTAAACTCTGATCCGGATGAAAGTCTATTACTGTGCAAAAATTCATATGCATACGTTGAAACCATGGCGTTTTTCCCCTGAAGCAGCCCCCCACCCCCGTCTGGGTTGTTAATCATGGGTCCCACTCTGCCCGAAACGTGACCGGACTGAACATCTATCTGTATGTAAAATTATCGTGTTCCTAGGTTAAAAACCGTGAACACGCATAAATAGTTTAGCCAGGACCACGGGGGTCGCATCCCTTCCCGTAGGGGAGGCCTTTGGGAGTCTTACCCTACCTAAAAAATGGCCCAGTGCCCCAGTAAAGATCTACCACTGTGCAAAATTTCATGGTCTTAAGAAAAAATATATGGTGTCTTCCTCCCTGGGACTGTCCCCCCGCCCGTGAAGGGTGGTTATCGGGGGTCCCCTCCTGTCCAAAACGTAGCAGAGATAAATGTCTATTCATCCATCCATCATCCAATTCTATGTTGCCCCATAAGGAGCGTAGGAGCCCTGGGCTAGGCAAGTTGGTCCTGACATTTAAGATGAGAGTGACCAGCCTCACATATCCCTGAGTGGCATTATGTGAGCAATAAACTTCAACAACCCCCCCCTTAGATATGACCCCACACAGGCTCAATCCAATTGGAACGTCTTAATTACCCAGTAAACCACCAAGCGCCATAATTTGGTTATATGGTTATCATCCAGCGTAGTAAATGGTTTCCTGGTGTACAGGAAACCATTTGTCTTCTCGCTGTAGAGTCACCCAGGGGCAGAAGGAAGAGGAAAGAAAAACAGAAGAGGGAGTGTAAAGTCACCCGTAGGCAGAAGGAAGAGGAAAAAATGAAGGAAAGGAAGACAGAAGAAGAAGAAAGGAAGAGAGGAAAGGGCAGATACCCAAAGCGGCACTACATAGAGTGAGTGGATGGTGATCGCCTCCACCTATCGCCAAAATGTCTATTATTGTGAAAATTTTGGGGTTCCATGTGTGGCCAGGTACAATGGCTTTGTCGGGATCCCTGGAGGCCTCCCCCTCCCCCTTGTGGGGCGGCCTTCAGTGTTTTCACCCGTCTCAAAACCTAGCCGGGGTGAACATCTATCAGTATGCTGAATTTCATGTTCTTCGGTTAAAAACATTGGCTGTGCACAACTACTTTGGCCGAGACCACCGGCGGCACTCAGGGGTCCCAACATGCTTATAACCTGGCGCGGGTGGACCACTGTAAAATTTCGTGTTCCTAGGTAAAAAATTGGCCGTGCCCAACGATTTGCGGTGGGTCACCCTCTCTGAAACCTGGCCCGGGAGGAGGTCTACTTTGTGAAAAATTTCAGTTTCCTAACACTCCTCCGATAAGGCCTTGACCCCGTTCTCCACGAAAGTAAAGTAACTCATAGAGTGAGTGAGTAAAGGAAGGAAAGTGGAAGGAAATGATACAGTTAGAGACAAACACTATATTTACCCACCCCTGTGGGTGCTGCAGAAAGGGGAGGGGGGGAGAGAGAGAGAGAGAGAGAGAGAGAGAGAGAGAGAGAATGACGTCACAGGGTTCGAGGAAAAGCCCGAATGTCAACACAGTAACAGCCATCTTGTTGTTGTTCTTTTTGTAGGTTTTCTGCCTTTTGATGTGTCCTCTGTTGTTGTTGTTATTAGTTTTTGTTATTCTTACTGGTGTGTCCTTCTTGTATTTTGTTGGAGAATGCCTGGGGAAAATAAATACACACACACACACACACACACACACACACACACACACACACACACACACACACACACACACACACACACACACACACACACACACACACACACACACACACACACACACACACACACACACACACACACACACACACACACACACACACACACACACACACACACACACACACACACACACACACACACACACACACACACACACACACACACACACACACACACACACACACACACACACACACACACACACACACACACACACACACACACACACACACACACACACACACACACACACACACACACACACACACACACACACACACACACACACACACACACACACACACACACACACACACACACACACACACACACACACACACACACACACACACACACACACACACACACACACACACACACACACACACACACACACACACACACACACACACACACACACACACACACACACACACACACACACACACACACACACACACACACACACACACACACACACACACACACACACACACACACACACACACACACACACACACACACACACACACACACACACACACACACACACACACACACACACACACACACACACACACACACACACACACAGAGTGTGTGCGTGTGTGAAGGTCACAGCCTTGCCCTTAGATCGGACTATATGAGCTCTCAGCTCCCTTCCGGGAGGGTAAAAGCTGACGATCACGACCATCAAGTGATCCTGACCCACCCGGTGAATTACACACACACACACACACACACACACACACACACACACACACACACACACACACACACACACACACACACACACACAGTTGGTGCTGAATTTATTATGAAAGAGAGAGAGAGAGAGAGAGAGAGAGAGAGAAAATAACATTTGTTTGTTAGTATTACCTAATTTATTGATGTGGAGGAACGCGGAAATACACTCTCGAAGTTCAGGACCCAGATACACAGAACTATTTCAGGCAGCAGATTTACCTAAGCTGCTGTAATCAGCGACTCCGACCCAGCTAACGTAGATAAGAACGTTAATGCAGCGATTCATCACCGAACTTATGGCACCGAAATAAGAGACTGAGGAGATACCATAGCCGAATTACGGCGTGTTTACTGACGACTGAGGTTAACGGGGCTCTTATCGGATTTTTCAAAGTGAAATGTGTGTGTAATAGAGGTATTGCAATTATATTAATTATGTCAGAGTTAGTTATTGGTAGTGTGGGTGTTTGTGAACTAATGTATGTAGGAAAATGAAAATAAGGAATGAGGAGTGATTTCTAGAGGGCAGCAACCCACATCTAATCGTGATTGCTGAGGTTACTTCCTCTTCACCTGTTAAAAAGACTACTCCATGTGATTACTAAACTTACTCTAAGCAAGAAAGTAGTCCCCACTGCAATTAATGTGCAGTGGTACGCTTATAAACTAGTAAGCAAAAAAGCAAAGGAACGCTATGGCTGCTAGCTGCTAACCCACGTTACTTTATTTTATAACCAGTGCGCTATGGCCTCTTCGTAACTATAAGACGAGTGTATATTTTTAATGCCAATCGATATATCACACAGAACTCTGCCTTCTGTCAGAGGAAATTCATGGGTTATATTTTTTAGAAGATCCCAGCAAGGATGTGGCTTTCTAAAATGGTTAATTTATTCTTCCTTATTTGTTTAATGCCCATTAACCATATGAAGTTGCTAACTTAAATATAAAGAGAGGTACTTATAACTTTTAGTTTTTGTCTCTGGTAAAAGACTTGCAAAAGAAAATTGTAACAGAATAATTAATTATATTGACTGACGGCACCAACTTATCATCTCGCCAAACAGTGTTGAAAATAAAAATTCATCGGACGTACAATTTGAGTTCAGCAAATGACAGAACCAGTGCCAGCTTATCTCTACAGGCATGGTCGTTAGTTTAGAAAGCGTGAATGACGACACAGTGACCCACTAGTCTCTTCCCAATGCAGCGATGAAAATCCATTAAGATTTCCACATCATAAAATCACAGTATGTATGAGGAACTCGACGTGCAGTACGAGAAAGACCCTTACCATCCCCATGCATATTTAGGCACTGTAGGTCGTTCGTTTTAGACAGTGATTTTCGTCCTTTTGCAGCCTATTTCCCGTTTCTTAAATACAGAATAAAACAGTGCTACTGTCCTACATCCTTTCTGTTGTACTTGTTCGTGTCTAACACCATTTTCTAATGTTAGTCTCTCACTACAGCTCAGCATTCAAGATGGAAAGATGGCAATTTTACATCAAATTAGAGTTAAAAGGGTATAATGATTCAACAGTCCATAGAACGTGGTACTTTCTATAATGTGATTGGAGACCCTACAGTCACATATTTATTTACCATTTACATATTAGCATTCTATTGCGTGTTATTTGCATATATTAATAAATGGCATCGTTTCTAAATATAATGTATAAAAAACTATAAACGCACCATACATGGAAATAAGCTGGTAAGATACAGATGCCAGAGATTTATCCAACTTAGGAAAGACATCTGGTTTGGAAGGAGCCAGTGAAGACTGTAGCCAACCCATCCCCCTTGGAAAGTCACTCCGTAGCTGAATAACCTAGTGTACAAACAGCAGGAATGTTTTATAAGATGTCACCGTAATAAAGTGCATAAGTGAAATAATATCAGTTGCCTGGATTTTGTTCGAATCTGTTTAGTAAATTCAGTTAGTGTTATTATTTTTGAATCTAATGAGTGGATTTGAGCAAGTGATGGTATTTGCTTGTATATAATTAGGTAATGCAGTTCATGGAATTTCTCTTGTATTTCATTGGCGGATTTAAATGTTGGTATTTTGCTTGTACAGGTTTTTAAGGAGTGATTTAATAAGTAGTATTTTGTTTAAATATGATGAGTGGATTTAATCGGTTATGTTTTTCTCTTATTTGACTAGAGGATTTCAGAAGTGACATTTGGTTTACATTACACCCGTGTGTTCTGGGAGCAAGGAGGGTGTAATATTTTGCAAGGCGAGAGCGCATGCACCCACTGGATGCAGGATGAGTGATTTTTTTTTTTAATGGCGTGTGTGTGTGTGTGTGTGTTTGTGTGTTTGTGTTTGAAACTTTGTGCGTTTGTGCGTTTGAACGGTATAACTCAAGCAGTTTTGATCCTGGTATAACCAGTCTTTGAATAAATACTAAAGGTCACCCAAGGGGATGGCTCAATATTTTAAGAACAATAAGTCTGTGGTCAAGGTCACAAACAATAAGAAGATCAAGCTATAAGTCTTAATCCTATTTAGACAGAACATGGTGGAGGGACTGGTGGTAAGGCAACAATGAAGGGAATTGATTTTTAGAATAATCAGTGGTCGTCACAAAAAAAGATCAGTTTTACTCATCTGTACTCTTATTTGAACTCTCCTTGTGGAGGGGTTGAGGGTAAGCCACTGGGTTAGCCTTTTTTTTTTTTTTTTCTTTTTTTTTAGAACAAGAAATCAAAGGTCAAGATCATGTGGAAAGATCAGCTTAAACGGTTTTTGCCGTATTTAAACCTAACTTGATGAAAAAATTCAGAGTAAGGCAAGGATGAAAGGATTCGATTTGAGAAGAACCAATCAAGGTTTACAGTCACAGGGTTAGGCTCAAAGTTCAAGGTTATATGGCAAGGTTATTTTAAGTAGTTCTGATCCGTTTTAGGCTTAATTACGTGGAATGGTCGGGGGTAAGACAAGGAAGATGGAGTTCAATTTTTGAGAACAATCAGGTAAAAATCAAGGTCAGGGGTAAGGTTCAAAGTTTGGCCAGTGTGTGTCTTTGGTGTGGACATAATGATTAAAGCAGTTCTGATATGAACTGGACCAGACTGGTGGAAGAGTTCAGGGTCAGCCAAGATGCTGATCTGCTTTCTTCGGGGAAAATAGGTTACGGTCAAGATCACATGTATCTCTGCATAAACAGCTTTAATCCGAGTTGCACCAGACTTGGTGTATTTTTTTTTTTTTTTTTTAATGTGTCCGACTCTGGGCATAGGCTTCACAGCCTGCTATCAAGGCCCAGCAGTCCTCCTACATACCATACACCTCTACATGTATAGGTTAACGGTAAAGTAAGAATGAAGGGATTCGATTTTAAGAACAAACATATATAAAGGTCATCGAACAAGGCCTAATTATCGACCTTATAACTCAGTTTTGTCTCATTTCAAATCATGCTTAAACGAAAGATTTAGCTTCAGCCAGGGTGAAGACATTCGTTACTGAGAAATAAGTCACAAATCAAGTTCACAGGGCAAGGTCTTCAGGCAATTTGGCACAGATGTGGACCAAACTTGGTGCAAGGGTTAAAGGTCAGACAAGAATGAACAAATATGAGTTTATGAATAGTCCCTCAAAGATAAGGGTCACAGGACGAAGTCAAATGGTCAGCCCTTAGACCAGTTGTAGGGCGCAGGTGTTGCACTCTAGGGAGCTCCTTCATGTTAAATACTGGCTTTAACTTATAATTTGTGGTATTCTGTTGATGGATTTAATTCTTGGTGTTGTATCTGACGTGGATTTTATTGGTGGTGTTTTACGTGTGTTTTCTTAGTGAATTTTGTTAATGGATTATTGCTTCTTGTTAGTGGATATAAAATACTCTCATGTTCGTCTAATCCACTCAGCTTAATAAAATTGCCTGTGTTAGCTGAGATCCTAGAGTTGTCCCGTCATGAGAGGGGTAATGGCACCTTTCTTCGCAGTCTAAGGCCTCTGACTCACCTTTAGCTGAATAAAATCATTTGGTACTAGCTTGAATAAAACACGAGGGAACAGTAGGAGTATAGTTATGACTGCCTGTATTATTGCAGTGATGGCATTCTTCTTGCGTTGCTGTTATGGCATTTTGCTTGTAATAGTGGTGTTATGGTATTTTGCTTGTATGTGTGGTGTTATGGTAGTTTGCTTGTATGTGTGGTGTGATGGTATTTTGCTTGTATGTGTGGTGTGATGGTATTTTGCTTGTATGTGTGGTGTGATGGTATTTTGCTTGTATGTGTGGTGTGATGGTATTTTGCTTGTATGTGTGGTGTGATGATATTTTGTGTGTATCAGTGGTGTTATGGTATTTCGTGTGTATTAGTGGTGTTATGGTACTTTGCCCGTAATAGTGGTGTAATGGTATTTTGCATGTAATAGTGGTGTTATGATATTTTGCTTGTATGTGTGGTGTGATAGTATTTTGTGTGTATCAGTGGTGTTATGGTATTTTGTGAGTATTAGTGGTGTTATGGTATATTCAGTGTATCAGTGGTGTTATGATATTTTCCATGTATTAGTGGTGGTATGGTATTTTGTGTGTATTAGTGGTGTTATGGTATTTTGTATTTTGTATTAGTGGTGTTATGGTATTTTGTGTGTATTAGTGATGTTATGGTATTTTGTATTTTGTCTGTATTAGTGGTGTTATGGTATTTTGTATTTTGTCTGTTACTGGTGTCATAGTATTTTGTGAATGTTAGTGGTGTTATGGTATTTTGTGTGTATTAGTGGTGTTATGGTAGTCTGTATTTTGTGTGTTAGTGGTGTTATGGTATTTTGTGTGTATTAGTGGTGTTATGGTATTTTGTATTTGGTGTTTATGAGTGGTGTTATGGTACTGTCTGTGTAGTAGCGGTGTTATTACCCCTCCCCACCCCAGAGGGGCTCGGAGACGGGAATTGTTTTCACTCGGTTTGTTTGTCTGTCTGTCTGTCTGTCTGTCAACAACTTCACGCGAAAACTACTGGTGCGATTTTGACAAAAATTACAGGGGATATGGACTGTGACCTTCTGATTACCTACCGGAAATTTAAATTTTGTGCCAAATTGGGCCAAGGCCCAGGCTGTAGGTCCAAAATATAAAATGTAAAAATCGTTTTTTCGCCATAACGCCTTTCAAATTCGTCATATCGATATGAAACCAAAGCCTTTCAAATCTGCATCCTATAACATGCCTCATTACAACATTCCTCATTACGACAAAGGGGTCACCTCCCAGCTAGTGGTAGGGGGGTCAATGTCACGTGGGTCGGACATAAAATTTCAAATGGGCATAAAATCTTCACCCGACGTACTCCAAATCTGATATGTGATATTTTTGACTAGATATCCTGTTGTGTTTATACGTCAGCACAAAAATGACTGCAGGGGACAGGGTTGCTGTGCCAGGCACCACTTCTTTTTATACATTTATTCATTTTCTATTATGTAATCATATAGATAGATAGATAGATAGATAGATAGATAGATAGCAAGCCAGTCCACCTCACAAACATAATTGACTACTATTGACTTGCCTTTGTATTATTATTATATCTATCTATCTATCCTATCTATCTATCTATCTATCTATCTCCTATCTATCTATCTATCTATCTATATATATCATGAGTCTCCACTGCAGGACCGGCCTATCCCGACCGAAGTGGGGACGATACAGCCTATGCATCTCTACGAAGTGGCTTAGGCTGTCTGGTAGAGATTGTATGTAGGGTGTAAAGTGCTTGTAAGTGTAATTGTAGTGTTGGAGTGGCTTTGGATGTGTGTGTAGTCTGTGAACCAAGTGTAATCGGCCCACGCAAGCCGACTGGGTGCAAGCAGACTTTATAGTATGCGACTCTGGTTCAACCACAGCACCTCTTATGTCCGCCAAAGCAGTATGTAGCCGGAAGAACGCTCCCAAAGTTTATTATCCTGGCGGGGCGCGAACCGTCGTTCTCCCATTTACGAAAATGCACACTCTGTCACTGTACCACAGTCTCTCTCTCTCTCTCTCTCTCTCTCTCTCTCTCTCTCTAGTCATATATATATATATATATATATATATATATATATATATATATATATATATATATATATATATATATATATATATATATATATATCCATTATACATGTACAGTTATGTTGTATGTTACAATTATGTTACTACACTGTTTCTACAATTACGTTACTATGTGTCTTATTACAATATTATAATAAACACCATGTATTTGTTTTAACATGAATTGTTTGAAAAGTAGGTAATTAACATATCTCTGTATACTGTATAACTTATAATATCAAACAGGTCGTAGGTACTACAGTTACCGTGACCGAGCGATATATAGGAATTAATATATAACCATCGATAAGTCAAAACACGATATGTAACACTAGTGCAATAAGGTAGTGTATAGCTAAGATATATATATATAGCCCTTAGGAATGTCGGACCACCAACAACCCGTGGCCCAGACACACACAGCCTCTAGCTAGGAATGCCAATACATATGATGTATATCAATACACCCTATTTAGCTCAGACAATCCAAGATTTTCTTGATAATGCAGTATAAGCAATATGAGCCAGTTATCTGACGTCATGGAACCTACCCATGGAAAGATACCACCACCCACCCACCGACCCACCCACACAAAACTATCTCTATCTCTCCGGTCGGTATATGCAGTATAGGCTGGGAAATCGGAGAGGTAGTTAGAGAAGGAGGGAAGGGGCAGAAGAGAGCCTGAGAGAACACAGAAGTAGGAGTCATAGGGTAGTTAGGAAGGTTGCCGTCACGTTAAGTTACTCTCATTCATCACATCTCGATATAACTGTGTACAATAAATTCCATATCCCAAGAGTGACTATAGCTCACCACACTTACGATAAAATAAAATACACTAAAGGGAAAGTCAGACACAGAGAGACTCACTTATTCACTCTACTCGACGCCTCACCATGTTCCTTTATAGTAGCAGACCACGTTACGCTCCACTGGTGATAGAGAGGCAGCCTTAAAACTACGATACATCTACGAGTTCTCTGTCATCGACGGTAACGTTATCAACACCAACAGCAACGAGCTATTCATCTCCACACGACTTTATTGTCACTGGTTTTCACCTATTAACCTGATTACCTAAATACCTCCTCACTTTATACTACCGACACTAGTAGCAGACGATTGTTCCACGTTACATCTACAGTATCTCTTTCTGTCTAATTAAACTCCTCGGCTATCTCTAACACGTTTCTTGACGGGGCTTTGACAGATTACTTCATTAATCCAAGCTTAATATGAAGTGATGGTAGCAGCACTTTATCTGGATTCACCATGCTAGATCTAATGATGTTTTTGGCACCAAGCTGTTGAGTTTTCCTATTTGACCATTCCTTCTGAACCTATTGTAATCCTTGGCTCTGCTGTCCCACTCACAGAGACGACATGGGAGGTTTGTATACCCTGACTGCTGACCCATTAAGATACACAGAGCTTTCAGGTCCCCACATATGAACCAGCGGTGTTCATTACCCGTCCCCGCTCCGGAGGGGTTCGGAGAAGGGTATCGTTTTCACTTGGTTTGTCTGTTTGCCTGTCTGTCTGTCTGTCTGTCTGTCTGTCTATTAACAACTTTAAGCAAAAAATACTGGTGCGATATTGACTAAAATTACAGGGATGATTGGCTATGACCCTCTGATCACCTGATTAAATTTTGGGCCAAACTGGGCCAAGGCCTAGGCTGCAGGGCCAAAAAATGAAAAAAAAAATAGTAAAAAAAAAATCGTTTTTTCGCAATTGCTTCTTTCAGATTCGCCATATCGACATGAAAAAAAAAAAATAAATAAAAAACTGAAGGTGTATCTTCTAAATCTGCATCCAATATCAATCCTCATTACATTAGGGGGGGGGGGGTCACCCCTCAGTTAGCAGTAGGGGGATCAAAGTCAGGTGGGTCGGGCCTAAAATTTCAAGTGGGCATAAAATCGTTAATTTTCACTCGATTTACTCCAAATTTGATATGTAACATATCGGACTAGATATCTTGTGTTTATACGTCAGCACTAAAATGACTGCCTAGGACGGGTTTGCTGTGGCTTGGCACCGCTTCATGTATTTTATTTGTATTAGTGCAGTTACAATATTTTGGTGGTATTGGTCAATTATGCTGTTTTGCTTGTCGTTGGTTTATGGCATATTGTTTGGATTTTATTAATACTCTGAGGCTACCTTGACCCTGTTTTAAATCGTTTGGCGTTAATTGGGATGGAGTACTAGAGTTGTCCTAACCATTAAAGCGATATTGGTGACTGTATTAACACTCCCAGGCTCACAGAATGAACACAGCATAAAAAATTGTCTGGTATGAACCGAAATGGTGGTAGGTGGTGGCGACCATCATCCACTCACTTGATGTAGTGCTGCCTACTTCTTCCTTATCCTTTATCTTTCTATTTCTGTGCCTGCCCTTCTCTCTTCCTATTTCTCCCATCTTTCCTGTTACTTCTTACTGCTTTTCTTTCATTTACAGGTGGTTGTACATTGAGTGACAAGCCAAATGGTTTCCCGTAAGCCAAGAAACCATTTACAACGCTGGGTGGTAACCATATAACCAAACCATACGTGCTCCTTACTTGTCAGCAAGTGGGTTGGTGTAGGGTTAGTGCCCCTCCCCGTAAAACAAATAACTCAAAGTCAAATGGCCACCCCTTACGGGATTATGGCGTCTGGCAATAGATAGATAGATAGATGAACCGAAATAGAATATCTGAGTTGTCCCGATCATGAGAGGGTTAGGTATCATTTTTTAACTTAGTAAAGATTTAGCCTTGATTTTTTGGGTCCGTTCAGTTCGAGGATTTAAAATTTTTTTCTTGCTATCATAAGACGATTTCGTTCGGACTAGGAGAGGCTTTTCGAAAGGGAAAGGTTAGATGCAGCCTTCATTAAGTCTTGTGTTGCTAGATGCCACCCCAGAGGTTAATGAAGGTTGAGGTATTTTGCTTGGATTTTATAAATCGTGTCATAGTCGGTAAGTTTCCAGTATTCTGCTAAAGCTAACGCCATACGATTTCATTTAGCTGAGAGGGAACTGTTTCATTGAATTGAGAGGGAGTCAAAGGAGTTTGAGAGAGTTAAGCGGTTATGGTATTTTGCTTTGATTATAATATACGATGACGAGTAATCTTAATTTCTTGTTCATACCTTTAAGCGATTTTATTCAACTTTGGTAAGACCCATCGTACTGAAAAGGGTAATAAAGCTTGTCAGTAATTCCTCCAGCTCAATGGGCTTCTCGTAAACAGACTATAATTATCACGAAGTATCAAGAATAATACTACAAGGACGGCATCGAACTGAAAGTGTTATTTTTTGCCTGGTTGATTTAACCTCAAAGATATCTTAATTTAACTTTTGTCTTTGCGCCATCAGACTCCTTTATTCAACTTAGGAGAGACAACTGGTCGTGAAGGAATTGGAAAGAAACTCCATTTTGTTTTTTTAATGCGACGTAAAATCATTATTAATCTGGGTAAGATTACTTAGAAGTAAGAAGAATAAATAGGCGTCAACTTAAAAAAAATGTTTTAGAGTCATGATAGTGTCCATAGATTAACTTAACCCTCTCATTTCATTGCGTCTTTTATTCTTGTACTTGCCATCACCAGACGATTATATTCAGCTGAGAACCAGTTCAAGAGGAGAGGCCTTTGATAAGTTGACTAATATCGCTGACGGCAACTACAATAACCTGAAAAGGACTTTCGTAATACTAAATGGGTTAAGTTAAAAGCTTTCCTTTAGTGAATCCTTGCAACCTCTTTCTCCCCTTTCGCTGCAGTGTTACAACACTATCCCTCGATTGTCGCTGTTGCAATGGTTAGTGCTCTTCTAACTATTTTCTCACATCCACTTCTCATTCCGGCGGGCGTGCAGTACCTGTCTGGCAAAGGGTTTTCACCCATTTTCTGTCTAACTCTCTGATGCAAGAGTTAATCAGCAATCTCAGTCCTTCATGAATGCAACTAGTCAGCTGTGTATCCCTCTGTCTGTGACATCCAGTGACTTAAATGTAACGTGTCCAAGTGTCTCGAAATGAACAGATGTTGATATTTGCTCCTCTTCGCTGATTTATCCCTAGAAACGACAACTTTTACGTGTATCCAGCTTTTTTCCCTTTCCTTTTGCACAAGAAAGTTACGCTACGCCAATGACCACCGACCCTCTGCGACCTGTGACTAGCGACTTCTTTGACAAGTGACCCCAGTGACCAGTGACCCCAGTGACCACTGATTCCAGTGACCTGTGACTCCCAGTGACCACTGACCCCCAGTGACCCTTCACTGACCACTGACCCCCAGTGACCCTTCACTGACCACTGACCCCTAATGACCCTCCAATGACCATTGGCGTCAATGACCAGTGACCCAAGTGACCAGTGACCTACAGTACCACAGGGGTAGTGATCATTTAGTAGCAATGCTACCATCTCCACCCCTCACCCCTAACTGACTGATCACCCAATCATCTCCCTAACCCTCTCACTCCCCCCTAACCCTCTCACCTTTCCCAGTCCTCTCCTTTCACCCTCTTCTTTCACCCTCTCCTCTCTCACCCTCTCACCTTCACTGTCATCCCAGCATTTTAAGTTTTACCCCTATCATTCTCTCATCCCTCCTCTCACTCCCACTTCTCTCTCACTCCCCTCACCCTTTTCACTGCTACCCTCACTCCCACCTCCCTCACCTTTTTCACCTCTCCCTTTACCCCCACCCCTTTCACCTCCTACTTACTTATCCCCCCTTCCCTCTCCCTCTTCCTACCCGTCCCTTCTCTCCTTCTCCCTGCCCTTTTCTCTGGTCGTCCGCCACTTCCTTCTGTCCCTCTCTTTTCTCGTTTCTTTTCCTGCTTCCTCTCTCTCCTGTTTCTCTCCCTGTGTTTGTCTTACCACATCTGCCTCACTACACCTGCTTCACCACACCTGCCTCAATCGTTCCTCCTTCACTACATCTGTTTCACTACACCTTCACTTTACTTGCATCGCCACACCTGCTTCACCATGCCTGCTTCACCATGCCTGCTTCACCATGTCTGCTTCACCACACCTGCTTCACCACACCTGCTTCACCACACCCGCTGCACTTCACCTGCTTCACCACGCCTGCACCACTACATCTGTCACCACACCTGCTTCACCACACACTTGTTTCACCACACCTGCCTCACCACACCCCCCTTACCATACTTTAACTACACCCGCTTCACCATACCTGCCTCACCACACCAACTTCACTACGTCTTGCTCACCACACCTGCTTTACCACACCTGTCGCACCACAATTACTCCACCACTCCTGCCTCACTACACCTGCTTCACCACTCCTGGCTCACGACACCTGCTTCACCACTCCTGCCTCACTGCACCTGCTTCACCACTCCTGGCTCACGACACCTGCTTCACCACTCCTGGCTCACCACACCTGCTTCACCACTCCTGGCTCACCACACCTGCTTCACCACTCCTGGCTCACCACACCTGCTTCACCATTCCTGCTTCACCATTCCTGCTTCACCACTCCTGGCTCACCACACCTGCTTCACCGCTCCTACTTCACCACATTTCCCTCACTACACCTGCTTCACCACTCTTACCTCACTACACCTGCTAGGCTCACCACACCTGCTTCACCACTCCTGGCTCACCACACCTTCTTATACCTGCTTCACCACTCCTGGCTCACCGTACCTGCTTCACCACCCCTGGCTCACTATACCTGCATCACCACCCCTGGCTCACTATACCTGCTTCACCACCCCTGGCTCACTATACCTGCTTCACCACCCCTGGCTCACTATACCTGCTTCACCACCCCTGGCTCACTATACCTGCTTCACCACCCCTGGCTCACTATACCTGCTTCACCACCCCTGGCTCACTATACCTGCTTCACCACCCCTGGCTCACTATACCTGCTTCACCACCCCTGGCTCACTATACCTGCTTCACCACCCCTGGCTCACTATACCTGCTTCACCACCCCTGGCTCACCACACCTGCTTCACCACACCTGCTTCACCACTCCTGGCTCACCACTCCTGCTTCACCACTCCTGGCTCACCACTTCTGGCTCACCATACCTGCTTCACCACTCCTGGCTCACCATACCTGCTTCACCACTCCTGGCTCACCATACCTGCTTCACCACTCCTGGCTCACCACACCTGCTTCACCACTCCTGGCTCACCACACCTGCTTCACCACTCCTGTCTTACCTCACGTGTAACTACCGCACTTGTAATTATTATGGCTAATTCTCCTATCTAATTTTGGTCCCTGTGATTGTAATTACAGTTACAGTTTTTAAAGTTTCCATACCTACCTGTCTGATCAGATGATCGGGTCAGGTGCGGGGAAGGGGAAGGGTCCATTATGATGACGTAGGGATAAATCAACTCAACTGTCGGGCCCTGCAGCGGGTGTCGTTGGATTTCACTGCGCAGTTGACCCTCGTGCGGTGTGGTGTGTAAGGAGCGGTCTCTTCTACCCTTAGAGGCTAAGATTCGAGTAAATGTGTGTGTGTGTGTGTGTGTGTGTGTGTGTGTGTGTGTGTGTGTGTGTGTGTGTGTGTGTGTGTGTGTGTGTGTGTGTGTGTGTGTGTGTGTGTGTGTGTGTGTGTGTGTGTGTGTGTGTGTGTGTGTGTGTGTGTGTGTGTGTGTGTGTGTGTGTGTGTGTGTGTGTGTGTGTGTGTGTGTGTGTGTGTGTGTGTGTGTGTGTGTGTGTGTGTGTGTGTGTGTGTGTGTGTGTGTGTGTGTGTGTGTGTGTGTGTGTGTGTGTGTGTGTGTGTGTGTGTGTGTGTGTGTGTGTGTGTGTGTGTGTGTGTGTGTGTGTGTGTGTGTGTGTGTGTGTGTGTGTGTGTGTGTGTGTGTGTGTGTGTGTGTGTGTGTGTGTGTGTGTGTGTGTGTGTGTGTGTGTGTGTGTGTGTGTGTGTGTGTGTGTGTGTGTGTGTGTGTGTGTGTGTGTGTGTGTGTGTGTGTGTGTGTGTGTGTGTGTGTGTGTGTGTGTGTGTGTGTGTGTGTGTGTGTGTGTGTGTGTGTGTGTGTGTGTGTGTGTGTGTGTGTGTGTGTGTGTGTGTGTGTGTGTGTGTGTGTGTGTGTGTGTGTGTGTGTGTGTGTGTGTGTGTGTGTGTGTGTGTGTGTGTGTGTGTGTGTGTGTGTGTGTGTGTGTGTGTGTGTGTGTGTGTGTGTGTGTGTGTGTGTGTGTGTGTGTGTGTGTGTGTGTGTGTGTGTGTGTGTGTGTGTGTGTGTGTGTGTGTGTGTGTGTGTGTGTGTGTGTGTGTGTGTGTGTGTGTGTGTGTGTGTGTGTGTGTGTGTGTGTGTGTGTGTGTGTGTGTGTGTGTGTGTGTGTGTGTGTGTGTGTGTGTGTGTGTGTGTGTGTGTGTGTGTGTGTGTGTGTGTGTGTGTGTGTGTGTGTGTGTGGTCCTGTCTCGGCTACCCCTCTTCAAGGGGAAAAGGTAAATTGGTAGATAGATAGATACCTGTAATTATCTTATATTATCGTACCTATAGTTATTGTGCCTTTAGTTATCACACTTGCAAATATTATAACTGTAGTTCTTTCGCCTTAACATGCCAAGATTTTCGTCCGTTGGCAGTTTATTTCACGTAGCCCGTTGACAGAAAAGACAGACTCTACATCCTTTCCCTAGCATTTCTTCTTGACTAACATCATATTCTGATAGCGTTAACCCTTTCTCGGTCGGGACAGTCAAATCCTCCACTCTTCTCAGCCATCCACACGACTACTCTATTAGCTTAAGCGAAACAGCTCAGTCCTTCATCATCTCTCAATGTACTCGGTGTCTTTGTCGTGATACGTCTTGGGTGTGCTTGACCGACTTCGTTCCTCACTGAACCTTGCTCATGTGCCGATGCTGTACAGGAACCACTATTTTCTCCTGTGTTCCGCACAGTTCTTATGAACTGGTAGCTTAACATATGCCGTATTTGTAAACACGGTCGAGTTAGACTATCATATTACTAAAGATGAGAGGACAAATGAGTAAGCAAGCTCCTAATTTACGACGGTCAGTGCTGAAACATTTGCAAGGGTTGGGAACGGTTAATGTGCATCCCACTTTATATAATGAACTAGAAAGCAAGCAAATAGCGCATACCTCCGCCAACGCAAATAAACCACTTCAAAATCTAATAAGTTCTTCCTTGAACCTCTACCCACCTATCCACTAGATTTCATTGAAGTCCGATTCAAACTTTCTGGGATATCTTGTACATAAACAGACACGGATGAATACATAAGCTCCTTCCATCTTCGCTGGTGGAGGTAATAATCAGCAGGATAGAAAGGTCGAATTTCTTTAAATTTTCTCTCTTGTTTCATAATAGCCAAAGTTTGGAATCAAGCGGCCCAAAGGCTTTGTCTCATCATCATCTACCCTCTCCCTTCAGTTCCTCTCTGTTTGCCACTGTGTTGCTTCATATCACTGTTACTGTTACAGTGGCTGAACATTATTGAACGCTCTACCTTAACGCCTCTCTATTAACGACGGACATGCATCAGCCATCTGTCCACACAGTAACACCCGTTTTCTTTCCAACTCTCTGATGCAGTGTTATTCTCAGTCTCTCATTTACAGAATTGGTCAGCTCTGGAAAAGTCTTCCTCACTCAGTCGTTCCTTCCTCCTACGACCACCACTCTCATTAAAGGCAATGTGTCAAAGCATCTGGAAACGAACTGATCTGAATTCTGGCTTTATATTATGTTACGTTCTCCTAGACGGGTCAACTTTGTAAGACTCCCAGCATTTGGCTCTTTCTTGTGTATAAAAAATAGATACGGTAAGAATAACAAAAGCATACCACCATGAACCAACATTAGAGAGAGAGAGAGAGAGAGAGAGAGAGAGAGATGAGGAGGAGGAAGGATGAGCCTGGGAGGAATTTAAAGGTGATGTTTCCTTCGGGAGCGAGGGAGTGAAAGAAGAGAGGGAGGTAGGGAGGAAGGGGTGGATGGAGAGAGGGAAGAGGAAAGAAGGTGATAAAAAAAAATGCATGTAGAGAAAGAAAGGAAAGACTGAGGGAAAGGGAGATGGAAGAGAAAGAGGGAAGGATTATGAGAAGGGAGCAGGCGAGTGAGACGGAAGGAAAAACACAAGGAAGGTTAACAGGAAGAGAAAATGGGAGGGAGGAAGGGAGGGAGCAAAGGACAGAAGGAAGAGAGGGAGGGAGGTAGGGAGAGAAGGGAGGGACGGAAGGAGCTGGATGTGAGAGAGAGAGAGAGAGAGAGAGAGAGAGAGAGAAGCAGGCGCAGTACCTCCTCCCACCGTACATTGCATGCCAGGGGTACGAGAGAGTTTGTGTGTATGCATGTATATATATTTGTGTGTGTGTGTGTGTGTGTGTGTGTGTGTGTGTGGGTGAGAGGGAGGGAGAGAGAGAGAGAGAGAGAGAGAGAGTTGTCTTCTGTGTTTGTGTGCATTGTTGTCATGAGATGTATGTGCGTGTGGGTGTGTGCGTGTAAAATGGCATGACGTGTACGTGTGTGTGTGCATGATCGCCAGATTGTATGTGCAAATCTGTGTTCGCGCGCGTGTGTGTGTGTACGCAGGAGCTGTGTACGTCATGAGCTCGTATGTGTTTCGTGTACGTGTTGGGACTGGCTGCACGTGTGCTTGATGTGTGTGTGTGTGTGTGTGTGTGTGTGTGTGTGTGTGTGTGTGTGTGTGTGTGTGTGTGTGTGAGAGAGAGAGAGAGAGAGAGATCGTGCGTGCGTGCGTGTGTATGTGAGGGGGTGCGTGCGCTAGTCTATGTGTGCGCGTGCGTTCCCTCTATGTGTGTATGTGTGCGTGTGTGCGGACTATAAACCATCACAACAACCAGACACACACACACACACACACACACACACACACACACACACACACACACACACACACACACACACACACACACACACAGTTCGTGGAAAGAGAAGGTGGTATGGGGAAAAGAGAGGAGAGGGGAGAGGCCACTGAGGAGGAGGGAGAGGCAGGGGGAGAAGAGGAGGGGAAAGGAGGGGAAGAGAGACGAGATTAGGAGAGGGAAGGGGACGGAAGGGAGGGAGGGAAAGAGGACATAGCTGTGGGAGGGGAGGGAGAGGAGGAGAGGGGAATAGGGGAGGAAGCATAGAAGTGTGGATTGGGTGGTGAAATTGGGGGTGGTGAAGAGAGGAGGGGGATAGAGGTGTGGGGTGAGGTAGGAAGGGGGTGGGGGAGGTAAAGTAGGGAGGGAGATGGAGATGTGGGCTGGGTGGAGTAAGGGAGGGGGATAGGTTGTGGGTTGGACTGGAATGGGGGTGGAAGGCGAGAAGTGAGGTATGGAGGAGGGAGGGGGGGGGGATGGAAGTGTCGATAGGAGAAAGAGGGTGTGGGTGGGGGAGGGAAAGGTAGAGTAGATAAAGGAGAGAAGGGAGGTAGGAAGGAGGAAGGGACAGAGATTTGGGAGGGTGTAGGGGGGAGGGGGAGGAAGGGAGAGGGGAGAGAGAGTGAGTGGGATGGGGAACTCTGCTATGGTTTGGTAGCTATTCGTGGAATCTGCCGCTCTCACTTATTGGTGAAAATGTTACTTATTATTATTATTATTATTATTATTATTATTTTTATTACTATTATTACTATTATTATTATTATTATTATTATTATTACTATTATTATTATTATTATTATTATTATTACTATTATTATTATTATTATTATTATTATTATTACTATTATTATTATTAGTAGTAGTAGTAGTAGTATTACTATTATATTATTATTATTATTAGTATTACTATTATATTATTATTATTTATTATTATAAATATATTATTGTTATTATTATTATTATTATCATTATTATTATTATTATTGTTATTATTATTATTATTATAAATATTATTATTATTTATTATAAATAATAATAATAATAATAATAATAATAATAATAATAATAATATTATTATTATTATTATTATTATGTAGAAATGTGATTGTTAGGCAATTGTTATTATTAGTATTATTATTAGTAGCAGTGGTAGTAGTAGTAATAGTAGTAGAAGTTGTTTTTGTTGTTGTTGCTATTAATCTTATCAAGTACAGCATGTTATTATTAGTACTGTAGCTGTTTTTTTAAGTGATATATATATATATATATATATATATATATATATATATATATATATATATATATATATATATATATATATATATATATATATATACGGTATATAATAGGTTTACGCCGTGTCCCCTCTTGAAACGTGTAGCACATTCTGACCGGATGCCTTTCCTGATGTCTACCAATGACCCTTGGGTGGACCGAAGCCTCCGTCCCATTGGCCAGAGCGGAGCACTCTAACCCACTGGGCCACGGCTGCTAATAGTAAAACAAAGTATTAAAACACAATATGCTTGTTAATCAAATTATTCGAGTGGGGTGGTTGGACGTTAAAGATGAGAAAGACCAGGAACTAAGTGAAAATATGAGGAAGGGTGGTAGGTGGGTGTATGTGAGTGGCAGAGGGGTCGTTGCTAAGTAGGAACGGCTATGCACTGTGTTTTTCTTGCCGAAGCCATCCCTGACCCAGTGCTGGGCCTGCCAGAAGATATATAAAGCGCACTTTTTCATGTTCCAGCCACTGTGCATCTGTGTACTGAAGGAGTGGGTGAAGGCAGCATCACATCCTTCCATTTCATCAGTCTCTCTGTTCTGAAACCATGGTATTTACAGATATCATGGGAATGGCAGGGTCAAAATCATAGAGGGGAAAACTGTTCTTGGCTTAACCTCTAAAGCACATAATGATGTTTGAACGCGTGTGGTCTCTCTCTACAGTGCTGTTACTGACTATACTTTGTAATATGAGATGCAGGGTGGCCAAATCTAGTAACCATATTTGTTCTGTTAATGTCCGTCAAAAATTAAGGGATTGCTCCCTTGGCGATTTAAGTATTAAATATGAGGTGCTTGTTTCAGGATACTACTTCACCCCCTCTCGTACGTGGGAATTTGAATGGAGATAATGATTGATAATGATCATGATGATGATGATGGTACTTTAATGGTGTCTTATTACTTTTGTAGCTTTCTAATAGGTTATGCCGATAATGGAGACGGTTTGGGTAAATGTACGACACAGATAACAACTGTCTTCATCTCATGTATGTCATTAACGCCATCATTCAAAGATCGTCATTTTTATTTTAGTCCTCCAACCGTCGGACAATTTATTCACCGTAGGAATAGCTTCTCCAGGGGTTCGATAAAGCCTTCATTAACCCCTTCATGGCTAGAGATCCTTCCTTGGTTGTATTAAATTGTTTGGTGGTGAACTGAGTAAAATGAAGAAAATACATCGTCTGAGTAATGGCCTTAGTGTAGATTGTCCCTATATTAAGATCTCCTACGGTTACATCCTTGACATTATATTCTTGGCTACACCAGGCGATTATTCTTAGTTTACGGGAAACGTCTTGTCTGAAGGGGTAAATGAAGGCTATACCCAGTAGTGTAAAGGAGGTCATGGTGCTCAAGGGACGCCATCAGCAAGAATATAGCACAGTGATCGCCATAACACTCAACAAAGCATGCATATAGCACAGTGATCGCCATAACACTCAACAAAGCAGGAATATAGCACAGTGATCGCCATAACACTGAACAAAGCAGGAATATAGCACAGTGATCGCCATAACACTCAACAAAGCATGCATATAGCACAGTGATCGCCATAACACTCAACAAAGCAGGAATATAGCACAGTGATCGCCATAACACTCAACAAAGCATGCATATAGCACAGTGATCGCCATAACACTCAACAAAGCAGGAATATAGCACAGTGATCGCCATAACACTCAACAAAGCAGGAATATAGCACAGTGATCGCCATAACACTCAACAAAGCAAGAAGAAAAAAATATATAATACAAGACAAATATCAGCCCCTTTAGCACAATGACATCTTTTTACAAAATTCTTCGTACCAATATCCAACGTTTATAGTTTTATTTTAAGAGATATGAAGGCTTTGAAACACTACCCATTAACCCTCCTCCTCCTCCTCCTCGTCCCCGATGAAGTTCGAGATAAGGAATGTTTGAAATGAACTGGAGAGGAGGGGATGAAGAAATCGACCCAGAGTGAGAGAGAGACAAAGACAGATATATAGATAGATAGATAGACAGAGACAGAGACAGACAGACAATCAGAGACAGAGACAGATAGACAGAGACAGAGACAGATAGACAGAGACAGAGACAGACAGACAGACAGACAGATTGATAGGCAGACAGAGAGAGAGGGGAGGGGGAGAAGGACGAAAGGAGAGAGAGAGAGAGAGAGAGAGAGAGAGAGAAGGAAGGGAAGGACGGATGGAAGAGGAAGGGAAACTAGAAGAGATGGGTAGGGGAAGGAGAAGGATATTTGAGAAGGAGCGGTGAGAGAGGAGGACAAGGAGAGAAGGATGGGAATAGGACACAGGTATGCAAAACAGGAGACAGGAAAGAAAAAGGTAAGAGAGAGGGATGGTAGAGTGGGAGAGGGAGGAGAGAAGGAAAGGGAAGGGAAATTAAAATAGGAAAAAATAAAAGCATGAGTAAGGAGAGGAAAAAGGAGACGAAGAAGGAAAACGGGATGGGGAGGGAGCGATGGAAGGGAAGGGACGGAAAGGGGAGGGATGAAGGAGGAAAAGTGGGAGAAAAAAGAGAGGAAATGTACGGTAAGGAGAGGAAAAAAAGACTGAGAAAGGAGATGGAGGGAAAGGAAGGTGAGGGGAGAATGAAGAAAGGGAAAAAGGAAGGAAGAGGGAAAGAGAAGGAAAGTAGGGTAAAGGACGAAATGAGAGGAGACGGAATGGAAGGGAGGAAAAAGAGAAGGAAAAAGAGAGGGAAGGGAAGCAAGAGACAAGGAGAGGTAGAGGGAAGGGAAGAGAAAGAGAGAGCACCGGAGGGAGAGTGTAAGGTAAGGAGTGACTCATATAAACACAAACACTTCTAGGAATGTCACAAGTAGACTGGCGGAGGAAGGAGGGAGCGGCAGAGGAGGAGAGAGAAGGTAGAATCTATGGAACTGGGAGGGGGATATGGAGGGGGGGAAACGGAGAGGAGAGGGAATTGTAGAAGGGGAGGATACAGGATGAGGGGAAGAGGGAGTGAGTGGGAAAGAGGAGCAGAGTATTGAAGGGGAGAGGGGGAGAGGGAGAGAGAGGAGGAAAGTATAGATGGGGAGGGGGAGGAGGCAAGTGTGAATCGGTAAAAAATATGGAAGGAAAGAGTTAAGGGGGAGATGGAGGGAAAGGGAGTGAATGGAAGTCAAATGAATGAGAAGGAAAGGAGAAAAAGTGGCGTCAGAAAAGGGAAGAGGAAGGGTAGATAGGAGAAGAGTAGATATGGAATAAGAGAAAGGGGGAAAGAAGTTACGTAGTTTTACATATACATTTGCTACACAGATTTATCGGTTCTTTCTTGATGGCCCGATCCCACTATTAGGGGAAAAGCTCATCCTCAAATTAGAGTAGTTCATGGACAGGACAGCAAGGCAGATGGCTGTCTTCCACTCTACATACCCTCAGACACTCTGTCGTACAGGAAAACAGAAGGAAATACGAGTAACACTTTCCAGGAATGAATAACCTGAATGAATCTTTACGCAAAAATTGCTTGAACTGCGGGTTTCCCGTAATACTGTACGAAAGTGATATTGTTAACCCCTACACCGCGGGCTTGTTTACCAATTACTTGCGTGTCCCGCGGGGTTATTTGGGCTCCGACAGACTCTCAAAAAATATTTGCTAAAAATCAGTTATTAGTCCTAGAATAATAAAATTATATATGCTTATAGCACATACCTTCAGCTTTCTCCTGGAATGATTGTTGAGCCTTCGTCTGTTTCCGTAGGACTTGTGGAGACCTCTGAAGTAGGGTAACTAAGTCTCCACTTTACACTTCCCGACAACCCGTTATATGATTACCACAGCCAGATACAAACACTATAAACACTATTCTACCATTTTCAAGTAGTTTGGGATCCATACTAAAAAAAAAACAGTGTGAAAGCAATGGAAATTACGAGCGCGTCTGATCGCCGCACTTGCGCTAGTTCGCTCTAGGCACTCTGTCATTTATTATTCATAAAACCCCTCACACTTTATATTTCTATTACTATATCACACTTATATATATCTGGAGTCTTTCTCCATAAGTTTCATTCAGTCGTATTATTTTATTGTCACTGAAGTCATTCTATTTTTCAGTCAGTAAAATACGTAGAGAGCCACGGATTCACTCTCACTGTTATAACATAAATAATTTGTACTCATATTCTTATATTACTAATTACTTACATTACTATTTACATTTTCTATTCTATTTTCAATATTTACCCTTCTATTTTACTTACAATATGTTATTCACTGTCACTTTCAGTAAGATGAAACTATAGTACACTGTTCAATCATATGAACTGAACATCCATTGCTTTCACCTGCTATTTACACATTATTTACACATTATTTACACATTATTTCCAAATAATTCTGCTTCCACACTTGCACTGTTAGAACTGCTTCTGGCTGTGATAATCGAAGAAGCAGGTTACACAGAGGGGAACCTGGCATTCAGCGCACTGCCAAGAGGTGCGTTTATGCTCAGGTGTGCGGCGTGTGGTATGCGCACATACCTGACACCTGCGAATCGCAGCCTTCCTTTTCCCTGTGGCAGGCATTAGCTCAAGTCTGTGCCGATCCATATACGCCCTCTGCTCAAGTCGGTCGGGAAGTGTAACTGGATGGCGCCTTGGAGTTGCTGCTTGCACCTTACCATATTTTTCCAGCAGCTGCTGGACACAAGTCCTGGTGAACAACCTCAGGGAGAAGGACTTGGGTGGCTTTACCTTCATCTTGTACAGGATGAAGGCGTTCAGCATCGTCATATCTATGAGATGCAGAAAAACTTTCCTGTACCACCTAGTATTCTTCCTGAGGCAGTCGATCTCACCAATCATCATGTCGGACTTGTCCACCAGCCGCATGTTTATATTATAGTCCAACACAGCATCAGGTTTCATCACAGGTTCGCCTGTCCTACGGTCGACCTTCCCACTGTCTCTCATCTCCCCCTTATGTACGGTGGTGAGCATGTGCACGACTCTCTTGTCATGCCACTGTATTGCCAGCATCTTCTCAGACTTGCGTAGGTGCACGTCTCCTCGCTGCGAGTTTCCTGCCTCTGGGAATTTGGGGAAGTTGGCACGATTACTTTTGACAGTGCCGCAGGAGCCAATGCCGTGCTCAGAAAGGTATTTGGCAAGTTTCGGTGCTGTATAGTAGTTGTCTGTATACAGCACATGATTCCCACCAAAATACTTTTCTAGGAGCACTTTCACTACACAGCCTGAGAAGCCAAGGGGTGTGTTTTATCGAGATCGACAGTGCTGGCTGAATAGATGACGAAGTCAAGGATGTACCCCGTCTTACAGTCGCACAGTACAAAGAACTTAATTCCAAAGCGATGGCGTTTGCTTGGAATGTACTGGACAAACCGAAGACGTCCTCTGAACAGAACCAAGGACTCATCAATGACAACCTTCTGAAATGGGTGGAAGAATGACATGAACTTATCCTTCATTCTGTTCAGAATCTCCCGGATCTTCCAGAGTGGGTCGGTTTGGGAAGGTACATCATTATCGGCAAAGTGCAGGTTTCCCATGATGTTCCGGAAGCGATCTCTGGCCATGTACTTGTTGAAGGTCGGTGAGGGTAGTAAGGGGTCCATGGACCAGTATTCTTCCAACTCATGCTTCTTGGAGTGTGGCATAAGAAGCATGAGGGCAAAGAACACATACAGCTCCTGCACTCCCAGCATGGTCCACTGTTGCATCTTGGCTGCACCTGTACCACTAGCAGCACGTTGTGATTCGAACCTGTTAGTCTCATCACATATGTGCTGCATGACTTCGTCATCTAGGAAGGCCAAAAGGTAGTCGACACACTCAGCATTTTCGTCCATAGTGAAGGCAGGCTGAACTCCTGACGAGTTCTCATCGAAAACCAGGTTTTCGGGGACAAAATCTGACCCTTCCGTCCACGCGAAGGCATCCAGGATTCCCTGGCGTGGCGGTGGAGGGATGGTGGTGGTGGTGGTGGTGGAGGTTGGCTGAGAGGGAAGCTTATCACGGTCAAGGTCACTCGCACTGACCCTAGGTTGCTGTACAGCACTAGCAGAGTAAAGCGGGGCTTGGGGAACGGGGAGGTGAATGATCTCGTGACTCATGGCGGGCTGGGTCACGTGGGGGCATTGTTCTGGGGCTAACGCGCCGCCTTTTCACTCCCTTCCCAAATTCTTTTCCTTCCTGCACTAAAGGCTCCTTTCCCTTGGAGCTACACACAGATTCACTGGTAGGAGCACTTGTTGTCGCTGTTTCTGGCGCGATAAGTTCACCCGGCTCATCACACGATTCACCGGAATCGTCAAAATTGCTGTCCATTATTATCATCGACAATTCAGCAAGTTCTCGTGCCACTGCAGAGTCACTGAGGCCTTTCCTGCTTGCCTCAACACTTTTCTTGGGGGTAGAGGTCACGGGGCCCTTTGCAATGGGCGCAGAAGCGGCAGGAATGGCGGGGCGCGAGTGCGACATGTTGTCTCTGCAGTGGAGGACAAGGAACTAAATGCCGCGGCTTATCTGAGAAGGGAAGGGTTGACAATGACACTTTAGGCTGACTGCTGCTAACTTACAGGCTAATTTTTTATAGGTAGAAAATCTCGGCAATAAATAAAGAAATAGGTACTTCCAGGTGAATGTAAATGTCAATTAGGATTCTCCCTTCCTTTCTTATATATATTTTTATTACAGACATCGATTACAAGGCATAAATCAAAGGGGAAATTACCGTGGTAATGTAGCGAATGAATGCACGTGAGGTTTTGTCAGGTGATAATTGGGCAATTTCAGGAGTATAACACTATCACTTACCTGTTTTTTTTTTTGGTATATATTATTGGGTAAAAATATTGGGCATAGGGCTTATTTCAATGGATGAAATCTGTGGAAAAAGAAGAGGGAAATTTCCGTAGCGCAGCGCGGCGTGCGAGGTGAGAGGAGAGGGTAATGGAGGGCAAGTAGGGAGGGGAGTCAAGAAGGGGGTAAATTATCTGAGAAGGGAAGGGTTGACAATGACACTTTAGGCTTACTGCTGCTAACTTACATGCTAATTTTTTATAGGTAGAAAATCTCGGCAATAAATATAGAAATAGGTAGTTCCAGGTGACTGTAAATGTCAATTAGGATTCTCCCTTCCTTTCTGATATATATTTTTATTACAGACATCAATTACAAGGCATAAATCAAAGGGGAAATTACCGTGGTAATGTAGCGAATGAATGCACGTGAGGTGTTGTCAGGTGATAATTAGGCAATTTCTGGAGTATAACACTATCACTTACCTTTTTTTTTTTTTGGTAAATATTATTGGGTAAAAATATAGGGCATAGGGCTTATTTCAATGGATGAAATCTGTGGAAAGAGAAGGGGGAAATTTCCGTAGCGCAGTGCGGCGTGGGAGGTGAGAGGAGAGGGTAATGGAGGGCAGGTAGGGAGGGGAGTCAGGAAGGGGTTAAAATAGCTAAAATGTCAACAATGGATGGGAGTACAGATGAGATTTGGAGTGCTGACTAGTGTTGGACATTGGCAGTACTGATATATGATACAAGCCACCACTTGAGAGCCCGTGATAATTCAAAATAACACAGAATCACAAAAGTGACGCCCCGCGGTATGATCCATTGTAGCCGACCGTCACGAAAGTGACGCCCCGCGGTTATGGGGTTAATCATGCATATATTTTTATTACATTCTCATATTCATAGATAAGACAAAAAAGGAGCACTCAGAGAGCGAAACACCCGCGTCCTACGTATGGATTGAGAGCCGTATATTTGACTGCGTCTTGTAACCTTGATCTTTGACCGCTTGTTCTGAAAATTTATATCCTTCATTATTGTCTTTTTTAACCATCAACTCTTCCACAAAAGTTGCTCCAAACAGGATGAAAATTGTTTGAGTTGACCTTGGGCTGTGACCCTGACCTTTGACCTACTGTTCTCAAAATGGAATGACCTTGGCCTGTGACCCTGACCTTTGACCTACTGTTCTCGAAATGGAATGCAAAGATCCTTGACTGACCCTCACTCCTTCCACCACGATTGGTTCAGATCAAATCAAAATTGTTTGCTTTGTGGCTTTAACCCTTGACGGACTGTTCACAGAACAGAATCCATTTATCTTTGGCTGTTGATGAACCCATCCTCCAAGTTTTGTTTAAATACGGTTTAAAAAACTAAATTTGATCTGCCATTACCCTTGACATTAACCTTCCATCTATTGTGCTAAGAACCAGAAGATCATCCCCCCAGGCTGGCCCTCGGCTCTTCCACTCAGTTTTGCTAAAATCAGTTCAAAACTACGATCGTTGTTTTGTTCACATTAATACACACGGCTTGACCTTTGACTTTCACTGTGGTCTTGACCATCAACTGCGTGTTCCTTAAATTGAATTCCTTTGTCCTTGCCTCACTCTCAGCCCTTCCACCAGGTCTAGTCCAACTCAGATCAAAGGTATTTGAGCTGACTTTGCCATGTGTCCTTGACATTTGACTTCTCCCTGTGACCTTGACCTTTGTTCTTAGCATCGAAAGCCTTCCACTTTGGCTTTCCCTGAACTTTTCCGCACAGACTCATAAGCCGAATAACAACGTTCAGGTTGAACTTACCATGTCACCTTCACCTGTGACCTGCTGTTCTCAAATACATTAAGTCAACCCTTTGGTTACCCCTCATCGCTGCTACTAAGTTTGGTTCAAATCAGATCACAATATATTTGGTTATTTTGTTCAAAAACATTGACATGTGTCTAACTCTGATCCTACCCTGTGACCTTGACCTTTGACTCATTTATTTCAACATCGACTCACTTCGTTCTTGCCTTGCCATTAACGTTTCCACTTGAGCTGATCTTTTGGCGTGACCGTGATCATTGACCTGTTGTTCTAAAAAAAAAAAAAAGGTTGGCAAAGCTTTCGATGAAGTTTGGCTAAAATGGATCAAAATTTTTGTTACTGTGTTTGCGCGCGCACACACACACACACACACACACACACACACACACACACACACACACACACACACACACACACACACACACACACACACACACACACACACACACACACACACACACACACACACACACACACACACACACACACACACACACACACACACACACACACACACACACACACACACACACACACACACACACACACACACACACACACACACACACACACACACACACACACACACACACACACACACACACACACACACACACACACACACACACACACACACACACACACACACACACACACACACACACACACACACACACACACACACACACACACACACACACACACACACACACACACACACACACACACACACACACACACACACACACACACACACACACACACACACACACACACACACACACACACACACACACACACACACACACACACACACACACACACACACACACACACACACACACACACACACACACACACACACACACACACACACACACACTTGCCCCCTGTGGGCTAGGACTATTGCGGGTGTAATTATTCAGGGTACTGTATATAATTATGAAGCATAGAGTTCATTATGCTGAAAGAGTTTAGATGGTAATTCCCAGACATTAGACACAGGAGATATTCGTCGTAAGCATGACTGACAAGGAAGGTAACCACTGTCCCAGGAACACGACACACACCGTCCTTGTACACCCTCACAAAAAAGTATGGGCGCTCTTACAGCACGTATCATTATGAAACATGGATGAGGCATTGTGATGCAAGGGGCATCCTGTAATTATAAGTGCAAATAATATCTTTGGTATTTATTAGAACTCAGAATTGCAAAAGATTCACTTACAGGGTGGTATATGTTTTGAGGCACCACACATACAGACTCACGTGTGTCTGGGGAAGTTGCTCGTTTTCACAACCATCGTACCCAAAGGGGTCGATACTTTTGTGGGAGGGTGTATAATCAACAGTTCGAATTCACAAGCAGCCAGTTTCCTCTCTTGATGCTGAGATGTATGCTTAACGCATTAAAACCAGGTGATGTTCATTCTTTTTCTCTATCCCACTAGGTGATTTTATTCAATTTGGAAGGAGCACTCGTACTGAAAGGGTTTAGAAAGCTGTACATAACCGTACAGACCGAAATGTCTCTCTGAAGGTGAATAAAATCTTCTTGAGATGGCAAGAATATAATGAAAAGCACGTCCTCGGGCTCAGAGGTTATCCTGTTTCGCGAAAGGGAGAAATATTCCTTAATAATATAATATCCTCGGAGTTAGATGAACGAATCAACCAACGACAGATTCATGGGTTTAGTGCGCAAGAGGCGGACTTGGTGGTGTACAATAATTTTTTCAAACTAACCTAATTTAATAGAGTAACTTCCTTAAAAAGAAAAAAGTTTCACTGATTCCTGAGATACATGAAAAAAGTGAAGAACACAAAATTATTCACCATATTCCCTTGACTCCTATGACGTCTATTAAAGTCGCACTATCTACTGACGTTTTTATTAAGATCTGGAGACTTTTCGGTCGTGAGGGGTTAGACACAGCCTTCATTAAGTCTTTCACATCCAGACGTGATTAAATCGTCGGTAGTCAGCAAGAATAGAATTCAAAATACTTAACCAGACTGAAGGGGTTGACACTTTTGGCTGATTTTCCCTATTGATCCCAAAGACCTGATATTTGACCATAACTGCTGAAGCAGTTGTCGACGATCCACCACATCAGGTCTCACTCTGTCATTACTGACTTTACTCTATACAGTATATAATGTGGGATACAGACTGAGCCATAAATGACAGTTTATCATTGGAGATTTGCCTCCACATCTGCGATATAAGGGTTAAGCATACGGCCCTAACATTTGTTCTGCCTGAAAGAACAAGACATGGAAAGTTACCCTCCTCTGCTTCCTTCATTCAATATACAGTATTATATACTGTATATATATATATATATATATATATATATATATATATATATATGGGTTAGAGCGCTCCGCTCTGACCGAAGGGTCGGAGGATCGAATCCATCCAAGGGTCATTGGTAGACATCAGGAAGGGCATCCGGTCATAAAATGCTACACGCTCCAAACCAAAGTCCTCTACCCAGGGGCAACGCCTTAGCCCTTATCCAAAAAGGGGTACCTGGCGTAAAACTCTCTCTCTCTCTCTCTAGATAGGTAGATAATATATCATCATCATCATCACCAGCCGATGAGGTCCACTGCAGGACCGGCCTATCCCTATCTAAGCAGGGACGATACAGTCAATGTATCTCTACCCAGTAGCTTAGGCTGTCTGATAGAGACTGTATGTAGGGTGAGAAGTGCTTGTTACGACTGGGAAATGATAAGTTTATTTCTGAATCGTGGCGCAGGTCCCGAGTTTCATTTCTAGTTATCGAAGAGACTGTGGTACGAGAGATTGTACCCGGAGATTTAATAGTCAACTAGAGAACCGAACCCGGAATCTTTGAGTCCAGACCAGTTACGCTACCGATTGCACCACGATCACCATCCAGTACCATGCTCCTCTGCAGTTCGTTCACCAAAACTTGGCAGAAATATTCTTCCTCTTGCACCTTTTTTTCCGGTTCATCAGGGGCAAAATAAATCAATACTGCATCTGTGCATCCTTCCCATTACACTTCTTCGTGACTAGCACCATATTTTAGTGTACATTTCTTGTTATAGCTCAGTGGCAGAATAAGGCAACATTGCGACTCTATACCCTTTCCATAGCACTTCTTACTGCCTGTCATCACATTCTCGTATTATCTCTTGTTAGGCTACTTCTCAGTATTCCAGATGAAGAGATGGCAATTTTATGCCAAGTTAAAATGCGCAGATTACAGAACTTCATATCCACTTCGTGTGCTGGAGTTACCTACGTGCAACAGCATAGTCTACCTTACAGTTGCCAGCGTTAACACTTTGATGGCGTAGGGATTATGTGAGACGAGTGACGTCAGCTGGAATACAGTACAGTGCTCCTGCTTCTTACCCATAATGTTAATGGAGACAGAGTTTAGCCTTTTTTGTAGTGCTGACTCCATCAGTATGATGATGTCTTTTATGCTTTATTGTTGCTGCCGCCAGGTGGTTCAATTCAAGTTAGGAAAGATTTACGCCCTGGAGGGATACTACGTAACCTTCATTACACATTCATTATTATATGATCTTTCTTAACTTGAACCGATCATCTGGTGGGACCCTGTGTGAAATGCAAAATGCTTCGTCATAATGAAGGAGCTACTTCGTTGCCTAGCATTAAATGAAGTAGTTTATAATCTTGTCGATGAGGTGAATTCCTCTGAGCTGAATAACATCGTCTGACATTACGTGGAAGAAATGCAATGTTCATGATTTGCCTCCACGAAGTTAAAAGTCTGTGAGAATTGTACCCCCGGTGGGACTCGAACCCACAATCCCTGGCTTAGGAGGCCAATGCCTTATCCATTAGGCCACGGGGGCTGGTGGGAGAATCTGAGGGAGAGAAGAAGAAGAAGGAAGAGAAAGAAGTAGGAAGTGATGGAAAATGCGAGGAGGAAAGAAAGAATCGATGGATGGATTGATGGATGGATGGGTAGATGAAAAGAAGGAATGACGAGAGGAAGAGGAGGGAGGCTGGGAGGGGGAAAGAGAGAAAAAGGGGGAAGGAAAGGAAGGATGGGTGAAGGAAATGAAAGGATGAGTGGAAGAAAGGAAATATGAGATGAAGGAAGGATGGGCGGAAGAAGCAAAGGAAGGGCAGAAAGAAAGAAGAAATAAAGAAAGATTTGGTGGCAGGAATGAAGGAAGAGTGGGTGGAAGGAATGAAGGAAGGATGAATGAAAGGATGGTTGGGAGTGTTTTCTTTATATATATTGTACCCATTGCATCACACCGTCGGAAATGTGCAAGAAAGGACAATTGATTACAGGTGAATCGGACAGGAAAGTAAAGGATAAAGGGAAAGGATGACAAAAGACAAAATCACAATCAAAGCCATAAGCAAACCTTAATTACACGATTCACACAACGTTTAAAGCCATTCAAAGTAGCACACTGACTATGTGCTTCGGCAAACTATTCCACTGCCGCTCACTAATATTCTCATATCTCCTACTGAACTGGGTCGTCCAGCCACACTTCAGCGGAAAAGCCTGCCCATGTAATTTTCCTGCACCCTGCATGGGATGGCAATTTTGTTAACCGTTTCAAATAACAAGGGTGAGACACCTGCCCTTCGACGATCAACCCAGTCAGTCACACATGGGCAGACACACTTGTTGCAAGCCTTGTGCTTAACTCTGTGAGAATAGAAAGATGATAAGCTTCTGGAGAAACCCAAACAGAACAGTACTCCACCAATACAAGGACAAATGAGGGATGAATGGGAGGAGTCTTGTATGGATGGATGAATGGCTGTTTGGTTGAATGAATGAATGGAAGGATTGATGAATTACTGGATGGATGGATGGATGGAAGAACGGACGGAAGAAAAGACCAATAGATGAGTGGATGGATGGATGGACGGAAGGACAGATGAAGGGATAGATGGATGAAAGAAAACAGGAAAGACAGAAAGAAAGGGGGGAAGGAAGGGCTGAAGGAGGAAGGAAAAAGATGATAGAAAGAAAGGAAGGACGAAAGGAAGGAAGGAAGGGTGGGTGGATAGACGGATGGATGAATGAATGAACGAATGGAAGGAAAGATGGATGGATGGATGGAAGGAACGAAATGAAAAAAGACTGGTGGAACACAGTAAGGAAATGTTGGACAGAAGAATGAAAAGAGGAAGGAAAAAAGGAAGAACGGGAAGAAAACGGAAAGAAAGGAAAGGAGAAGCAGTGAGAAGAATGATTGAATGAATGAATGAAGTAAGAAAGGAAGAAAAGCCGTAAGGACAGGAGAATGAGAGGAAGGAATGATGTAGGCTAAGGGCAGAGAGAAGAGTGAGAAGTGAGAATGAAGAATGTGCTAGAAGCGGAAGAGAGGAGGGAAAAAAGAAATAGTGAATATAGGAAGAGGAGGGATAGAAAAGGAGTGAGAAGAGGAACGAGCGAATGTATATATGGGTAAAGGAAAGGTGTGGGGTGAGGGATGAATGGAAAGGAGAGAAGAGCTGAGACCATTAGGGAAGTCAACAGACACTTCTAAACTCATTTCCACCTCTCTCTCTCTCTCTCTCTCTCTCTCTGTCTCTCTGTCTCTGTCTGTCTGTCTGTCTGTCTGTCTCTCTCTCTCTCTCTCTCTCTCTCTCTCTCTCTCTCTCTCTCTCTCTGTCTCTCTCTGTCTCTCTCTGTCTCTGTCTCTGTGTGTGTGTGTGTCTCTCTCTCTCTCTCTCTCTCTCTCTCTCTCTCTCTCTCTCTCCAATGTAACCTTGGCCTTGACTTTTCTTCTTCCCTCCGTCTCTCCCTCCCACCCTCCCTCCCATCATCCCTCTCTCTTCCTCCCACCCTTACTCTCACCCTTTCTCCCTCCCTACCCCTAGCCCTTCTCCCTATCCCTTCTCCTCTCACATTCACGACTTCTTCCCTCCTACCTCTCTTTCTCCCTCCCATCTTCACTTCTCTCCTGCTCTGATGTTTCTTCATCCATGTACAAAAAATGTAAGAAGATTATGTAGAGAGAGAGAGAGAGAGAGAGAGAGAGAGAGAGAGAGAGAGGGAGAGGGAGAGAGAGAGAGAGAGAGAGAGAGAATAAACAAAGGAGTAGGAAAGGGGATGCAAGGAGAGAAGGGAAAGGCTTCATGAATATGGTAGTAGGAACGGGAAACATACGGTGTACAGTATGCCATACATTTCCCTTAAAGAGATACATATATAGGCTACACAGCAGAGAGCCAGATTCATTGTGCGTTCATTTCGAGATGCCTGGACACATTACGTTTAAAAGACTGGAGGTCACAGGCAAAAGGCCATATAGACAGAGGAAGACAGTTCCAGAGCTGACTTGTTGCATACATGAAGAACTGGGAGTATCGGTTAACCCTTGCATTAGAGAGGTGGAATGCGAAGATGTGAGAATTTCCTGCCAGAAGGGCGCTACGCGAAATGCAAGCAGACACTTCACAAGAACAGTGACCATTAAAGTAGAGACAGAAAAGAGATAAGGATGGAACAGTGAGGCGACGAGACAGGGGTTGAAGAGAATCAGTAAGAGGAGGAGAGCTAATGAGACGAAAAGCCTTTGGCTCCACCCTGTTGAGAAGAGCCGTATGTGAGCAGCTCCCCCACACATGAGAGTTGTACTCTACATAGGGGTTAAAAAAATTATATATATATATATATATATATATATATATATATATATATATATATATATATATATATATATATAGATAAATCAACAATTGTGCGCGAAATCGGCTTAGCATACCTGATCTCTTGGAGGCAGATTTTGCAAGAGAGGTAATATGACTTTTCCATGATAAATTCTGAAAGAATGAACCCTAAGTCTATTCATATATGATGCAGCAATGAGTTGAATATTATTAATAATTAGCGGATAAGCCTGTGGAAGATTTTGGCAGGTCGAAAGATGTTGAGACTGAATTTTTGATGCATTAAAAACAAGGTTACTCTTACCCCAGTCAGAGCTATGAGCCAGGTTGGGAATTAGGTGTACCATAGCCTCCTCCCGTGCATGTTCAAGTGACTGTTGGGATGGATGGTGCGAGAAACAGATAGAAAAGTGAAGGGTGGAATCACCAGCGTAAGACTGGATAGGGTTACATGTACAGCTTAGATAACTGAAGAATATAAAGAAGAGAGTTTATGACAGGACAGATCCCTAAGGAACACAATTACTGATAGCTCTAGGAGGACTATTGCCGTCCATAATAGCAGCTGTCGAACTACCAGAAAGGAAACTCGAGATGAAGGCAAAGATAGAAGGCAAGAAACCGTAAGAGGTCAGTTTTGAAATGAAAGGTTTGTGCCAGACTCGATCGAAAGCCATTGAGATAAGTGCAATGGCAAAGCTTTCACCGAGGTCCCGACAGGAGGATGGCCAGGAGTCCGAAAAGAAGGTGAAAAGAACTCTAGTGGAGCATCCGTGGCGGAACCAGTACTGGTAGTCGAGGAAAAGGTCATGATAGGAAAGGTGTGTGTGTGTGTGTGTGTGTGTGTGTGTGTGTGTGTGTAATTCACCGGGTCGGTCAGGATCACTTGATGGTCGTGATCGTCAGCTTTTTACCCTCCCGGAAGGGAGCTGAGAGCTCATATAGTCCGATCTAAGGGCAAGGCTGTGACATTCACACACGCACACACCCGTCCCCTTGCTCAAGGGGGACAGTAACCACCCACTTCGTCAGTGAAACTTTTCGCAACCTGAGCGAGGCGCGAACTCTCGTCCACCAGTTGGCAAGCGAGAGCGTTACCACTGCACCAGCGAGCGGTGTGTGTGTGTGTGTGTGTGTGTGTGTGTGTGTGTGTGTGTGTGTGTGTGTGTGTGTGTGTGTGTGTGTGTGTGTGTGTGTGTGTGTGTGTGTGTGTGTGTGTGTGTGTGTGTGTGTGTGTGTGTGTGTGTGTGTGTGTGTGTGTGTGTGTGTGTGTGTGTGTGTGTGTGTGTGTGTGTGTGTGTGTGTGTGTGTGTGTGTGTGTGTGTGTGTGTGTGTGTGTGTGTGTGTGTGTGTGTGTGTGTGTGTGTGTGTGTGTGTGTGTGTGTGTGTGTGTGTGTGTGTGTGTGTGTGTGTGTGTGTGTGTGTGTGTGTGTGTGTGTGTGTGTGTGTGTGTGTGTGTGTGTGTGTGTGTGTGTGTGTGTGTGTGTGTGTGTGTGTGTGTGTGTGTGTGTGTGTGTGTGTGTGTGTGTGTGTGTGTGTGTGTGTGTGTGTGTGTGTGTGTGTGTGTGTGTGTGTGTGTGTGTGTGTGTGTGTGTGTGTGTGTGTGTGTGTGTGTGTGTGTGTGTGTGTGTGTGTGTGTGTGTGTGTGTGTGTGTGTGTGTGTGTGTGTGTGTGTGTGTGTGTGTGTGTGTGTGTGTGTGTGTGTGTGTGTGTGTGTGTGTGTGTGTGTGTGTGTGTGTGTGTGTGTGTGTGTGTGTGTGTGTGTGTGTGTGTGTGTGTGTGTGTGTGTGTGTGTGTGTGTGTGTGTGTGTGTGTGTGTGTGTGTGTGTGTGTGTGTGTGTGTGTGTGTGTGTGTGTTTGTGTGTGTGTGTGTGTGTGTGTGTGTGTGTGTGTGTGTGTGTGTGTGTGTGTGTGTGTGTGTGTGTGTGTGTGTGTGTGTGTGTGTGTGTGTGTGTGTGTGTGTGTGTGTGTGTTTTCTTTTTTAAGAGGATACTATAATATAGATAAATGGATAGATGGATAGATAGATTGATAGCTAGATAGATAGATAGATAGATAGATTTGAAGTATATAAGAGTAAGGAAGAGGAAGACAGGATAGAAAGAGAGAAGGGTCTCGAAGGGAAAGAGAACTGAAATAGAAAAGAGAGGAAATGGATAGCAAGGAGAAAGAGAAATTGAATAAAAGAGGAGAAAGGATGAGGGAATTGAGCAAATAAAAGGAAAAAGAGGAATGGCGAGAAGGAGCGTGAAAGAGGTGAAGGAGGAAGGAAGAGGAGCAGGGGGAAGTATAGGAGAGAGAGGAAGGATAGGTGGAGGAGCAGCAAGGATGAGGTGGAGGGAGAGAGGAAGAGAAGTAAAAATAAAACAGGAATTTTTTACAGAGGAAGAGGAGAAAGAAAGAGTGGTATGAGAAGAACGAGGAACTATATGGAGATAGAGGAAAGAGAGAGAGGAGGAGAAGCAGCAAGGAGAGGGGAATGGAAAGATGAAGAGTACGGGAAAAATAAGAAAATTAATGTGGATGGGATGATGAATATGAAGAGGAGATTAAACGAGGAAAATGAGGAAGAGGAAGAGAAGGTGAGAGGAAGAAGAGAAGAAAGGATTAGGAGTACGGAAAGATCAAGCCTGAGGAGAGAGGAAAGAAGATGAGAAGGAAGAATGGAAAGGATGGGAGAGGAGAGGAGAGGGAACCAGGAAGAAGAGAAGGAAAGGGGAGTAAAGGGAGGAGTGAGGAGAGAGAGAAAGAGGTGAATGAGAAAGTAAGATAACAGGAGGTAGGAGGAAAGAGAGCGAAATAACGAAGTAATGGGGAAGAAGTGGGGTGTGTTAGAATGATAATTAAAAGTGACGTATTGAGGTTGGCTAAGGAGATTGTGTAACACCTCTGTCTTCGCCACGGGTCTGCCATTAGTGCACTCCTTACGTATCATGACTTTCTTTTATTTGTTTTTCTGACACCAGGCTCTTTTATTCAGCTTTGGGAAAAATTTTTACACTTGAGGGATCAGGGTAACCTTCCTTAACCTTTCCGTGTAAGAGGCTTTTCCTAAATTTATAATATTGTGTGAAGATAACAGAGATCAGGTGATAAAAAGTAACAGGTTTCAGGGGGTTAACTCTTTCATGGTCACACCTCCTCTTGTATTATATCTTAACCAAAGCCAGACGATTTTATAACGCCAGGCACTGACACTCCGTCCCAAACGAGTCATGGGAACCTGAGAGAGGTGACAGTCAGCGTTAACCGTCTCAAGGTAATGTCAGATACAGCATCATATACCTTGGTACACAGGACGATTTTATTCATGGGACAGTGAGTGGCAAGATCCTGAGAGTGTTAAATCCATCAGTTCATTGACGAAGCTTAACATTCGTTCTTCTAAAATTGATACTTCTAGACGATTTTGTTGCAACTTGGCGATGATATGTATCGGTGAATCGCTTCATGAAAGCTCTGTCTAATCCTCCAGTGATAAAAGTCACTTCCAAACTAAATAAATTTGTCTGGCGTAGCAGGGATTTTATAAGCAATGTCAGTCGACTGAAGTTGTGACGTTCTGTACTACCACAACAAACATTTTCATTTTATTCAAAACTCCAGTGGTTGGTTATCGTTTTCTTTAGGTCCTCCAGTACAAGATAATATACTTTAAGCTGAATAAAATCGTCTGGTGATGGCCTGAAGATAATAAATGACATTATTGGATTCAGTCAGATAAATCCTGCAGTCGGAACACCTGTTTCATTTTCATTTGTGCTGCCTCCAGACGATAATTTTGCTCAGTTTAGGAAGGATCTCTAGAATTGGTGAAATCAGAAGTAACATCCATTAATCCCTTCAGGCCAAGCACGTCCTTTCCAATTTGATCTAGTTAAAGTCAGACTATTTTATTCATATGAAATGGCCCCCCCTCGGTGTGATGAGGTTAATGGGGTCTGTATCTAACCTATTCAGTTTGAACCGTCTCTCTAAGGTCGTAAAGAACTGACTGGAGTTAGAAAGAATACATAAAAAAAAGGAGTGGCCCTACTGGAGGGGTTAACGTCTCCACTACGAAGGATTAAGGCGTACTGAAGGGGTTTACTGCCTTGTTCATTCTTGAGTTTAATAAAATCGTCTGATGAATGAGAATGAAACAAAGCATCGTGCTGAAAGGGTTAGTGTTCTCGTTATAAGCCAGGCCTATTAAACATTGCACAATTGCGTCATTGTAGTATCGCCACACAATAGTATATGCAAAAAAAATGGTCATTACTGAGGAGGGATAGTCTTGTATAGAGATCCTGTTGACGAGGCCACCACTTCCCCCAGGATGTCGAGTCAGGTAAATGATAGATTAACAGACAGATAAGTAGGTACGGTACCTGTGTATAATTACAGTAGGTAGATATTTAGACAGACAGAATGAGTGAATGGCATCCATATTTTTCATTATATATCATTCTCTCGTCCTATTCTTTGCCTCCCTGCTTCCTAACTACCTTCCTACCTACTTACCTACATACATACATGCATATATAATTACATACATATGGTGTACTGCACATAAATACATGTATAAGCACACACATACCAATCAAACTCTCAACATACTTACCTACTTACATATGCACATACATAATATTTACATAAATACATACTATATTCGCGGCGCACTACTCCGAGGTTGTTATTATCAAACCCTGGCAACCTACCATTCAAAAATGCATCTGATTTCGTGTATGTGAGACGCATGCGATTCGTGTATAATATGTTCGTGTATAATAATATTCGTGTATAATATATTCGTGCATAATAATATGATTCGTGTATAATACGATACGAAATCGGACGCACTTTTGAATGGTAGGTTGCCAGGATTCGATAATGACAACCTCAGAGTCGTGCGATGCGACTATAGTCAGTCTGTCCATGTAGACTACATAAAAGCATGGATACATACATGGAGCCCGGACATTTTCACCCCCGGACATTCCCATTCCCCCCCCGGACACATTCTCCTCTGGCTTATCCTGCCCTACATCCCCGACTTAACCCCCCTTGATTTTTTGCCCTGGGCAAGTTGCCCCTTTACATGTTTGCACCTGCTCCTTCCACGTCTGGTGTGATAATGCATACTTCGAAACATAATTTTTCAAGTGAAAAATACCTACAATATCACATCATTATCATTATACAGCTTTTTTTAAAAATAAAGAACAATTAATATAACCATACTCTCATTCTGTTCGTATATAAAAAAAATGTCGTGATAGGGAAGAAGATATGCGATTTAGTAGTACATTTAGATCGAATTCAGTTGCGTACAGCATTCGCTGTTTGTGTCAGGTCTTCTGACATTTCCATCTCTGGAAAAGCCGCTCCTAAAGTTGTGCGGTAGCCCGTCTGACACTTTATTTGGGGGGTTGACTATGTTCCTCCTGAAACAGGGCAAGGGACACTAAAGACTTGTCTTTCCTTAATGTATCATTAAGTATCTACTTTAATGGAGGTTTGTGGCCAACCAGATAAACGAACACGTAATTCCAGGTCTCATAACTTATCTGAGAGATATCCTTCTTGAGAAACATCGTGTACACTCCAAGTTTCTGGACAAACAGAGGGGAATAGCATCGGTGGATACACATTAGGTGTTGTGATGGTGATCTCAGACTCACGTAAACGTGCAGTTGGACTACAGATTAAGGTTACTTTTTTCTTGCAGTGGATGCAAAATCTTCCGTTTTCTTCCCTGTCACAATATCTTTGTATTTACATACAGTGTGAAATTAGTATAGTGATATCAGCTTATACCTGTTTAAAAGGAGATAAATAATGGGAATAGTGTAGTATTACTAGCATGTTTTTCCAGTACGTCTGGAGATGAGTGTTATCATACCAATCGAAGAGAGAAATGTGGAATATGTAAAGAGGAGACGGGGAATGTCCAGGGGAATAAACCGTGGGGGAGGGGGAAATATGTTCGGGGGAAATATATTCGGGGGAAATATATCCGATGTGGGGGGAGTAAGACAAAAGGGAAAAACGTCCGATGTGGGGGGAATAAGGCAAAGGGGAAAATGTCCGAGGAGAGGGGAATGCCCTACATTACACATACATACAGGACTGACTTGTCAGCCTGTCAGCGTACCTGCCTGATTTACATACCTGTTCAATACCCACGCATCTGCCAACTTTTTAACAACTCTACCTACCTACCTACAAACATGCATATCTACTCACCTACTTTCTTATAGGATATTTTACAGATCAATGGCCTATCTGCCTGCAAGCCTCCCTGCCTACCTGCCTGCCTTACCACCAGCCAGCCAATCAGTCAGCCAACTAATTAACTAACCATCTGTCTAACTACATATCACCTAACCAACCAGCTAACTAACAAATAAATTAACAGAATACTGTAACTAACTGTATATTATCATCTCTCCTACTTTTTGCCTGCTTGGTCGGCAGGCAGTTACATATTACACACACACACACACACACACACACACACACACACACACACACACACACACACACACACACACACACACACACACACACACACACACACACACACACACACACACACACACACACACACACACACACACACACACACACACACACACACACACACACACACACACACACACACACACACACACACACACACACACACACACACACACACACACACACACACACACACACACACACACACACACACACACACACACACAAACACACACACACGCACGCACGCACGCACCCGCGCGCGCGAGAATATATAAGGCCCGTAAAGAGAGCGTCACTACAATAGAAACTAGCCTGATATTACCTCGTGTGTGGCACGCACGAGTCAGTCGTAGATGTACCAGTAAGAATTAGAAATTAATAAATGATGCACCTTTAACATTGATAACACTGACTTAGCCGTCCCTACAACATACAAGGAAGCACCTGATGGATTGGAAAAAGAGAGTTATATATGGACCACCCTGTGTATATGGAGGGAGTGAGAGGGAGAGAGAGAGAGAGAGAGAGAGAGAGAGAGAGAGAGAGAGAGGTGAGGAGGAAGTGAAAGACTAGAGGAGTATATACCGTTCATGTAATACTCTTAATGTAATCTCTCTCTCTCTCTCTCTCTCTCTCTCTCTCTCTCTCTCTCTCTCTCTCTCTCTCTCTCTCACTCTCTCTCTCTCTCCCTCCCATGTTCTGTTTTGCTCCTACATTCCTCCCACTCTCGTCCCTCTTCCTATCTCAATCTCTCTCCCCCACCCTCTCCCACCTCTCCTCCCCTCGCCTCTCCCCTCCCTCCCAATTTCCCCCTCTCCTCCCCTCGCCTCTCCCCTCCCTCCCAATTTCCCCCTCTCCCTCCCCCTGTCCCTCTAGACTTACCTGCGTAGAAGTATTGATTTTCGGTGAGAGAGGGGGAGGGGAGAGAGAGCGTGAGGGGGGAGAGGAAGAGAGAAAAGAGAGAGAGGGGAGGGGACAGGCCGGTGAGGAGAGGGAAGGAGGAAGTAAGGGGGGAAAGGAAGTAAGGGGGAGGGAGTATAAACAAAGCCAGCTGAGAGAGAGAGAGAGAGAGAGAGAGAGAGAGAGAGAGAGAGAGAGGAGGAGGAGAATGTTCATTTAAAGAGCCAGG